>NC_046373.1:10504606-10804606 GCF_011125445.2 Fundulus heteroclitus | reverse complement strand
TAAATAAACATTATTAGATACTCTGATCAACCTAAACGCTTTTAAGTTAAAATTATGATATATATTCATAGAAATTGTTAAAATTGTTTTTTCAGTGGTGGTGTCTTTTCCTTACTGAATAGATGTTCTGGTTTTAAAAGTCTGGTTGTGTGTGCTTTGTCAGTGTAAGATTTTGTTGCTGCAACAATCCATCAATCAGTTTATTGATATCACCTTATATAATCAGATAACACCTGTAACAAATCCTGGAGGGAAACCCGGACAACCCTCTCATTGGCAACATTCTCCAGCTCATTGTGGGGATCCATAGATGTTCCCATGGCAGAAGGGATCTAAAGCTCCCTGAGCAAATTTTGGGCCTGCCCCGAGTTCTCCTCGCAGTGGGAGGTGTGCCTCCCTTTGGAAAGCCTCCAATTTCAGGCACCCATCAGGCATCCTGATCACATATCAACTGACTCCATTCATTTCAGAGGAGCAGTGGCTCTACACTGATTTCCTCCTGAATGACGAAGCTCCTAACCCAATCTCTAGGGCCGATGCCCACCGACCTTAAGAGGAACCCTTCTTCGCCTGCTTCTACCAACGATCTTGCTCTTTTGGTCATAATTATTATATCCTGACCAGAGGTCAAGGTGGGAACATAAATAAAAAGCTTAGCTTTATTGCTCTGCTGTTTCTTCGCCACTAGAAAGTGGAGCAGGGCCCACATTACAGCAGAAAAATGGTGAATCCATCCATCTATCCATCTCTTGTGTCACTTGTGAGAAAGACACAAAGATACTTGACCTCTTCCACCTACATTGATTGTGCAAGGACCAGATGGTCTTGAAAGGATCTCCGAACCCCTTTATTTCCACACCACAATCCAGCAAAATGCCTCGGGCAACACTATTGTAAGCCTTTCTCATATTCCTGTTTTGGTCCTTGTTTTCTTTTTGTTAGTTATTCAGCATTTCAGTGAGCCAGAGCAAAACCCCTTCCCCATAGCCTTTCTGAATTCCTACAATGCAGGTTTTGCTACAAAAAAAAAAAAAACTGATTTATCCTAGGAATAATTTCCTACAACTTGCTTTCTTTCACTTGACAATTTTGATCACCGACACTTTCAGGTGAACATCACTGGTAAAATCCTTGGACATAGCCTGCCAGATTAAAGGAGCAATAAGTTAGAAATGTACTGCCAAATTAACATAAATCATTCTCATTTGTCACCCGGGATGGAAATAACATCCCCTATAAACAATCGGTCCTCTCCATCAACAATGTATTAGTCACGTTTTTGTCCTCTCAAACCTAGAGGTACGGTCCGGGTACGGTCCCGTGTGTACTTCCTGGTTCCTCAGCCAATGACATGAGAGTTGTCAGGGTTCCCAAATCAGAGTGCATCATTTGGTATTTTATCTTGGTAAAAGAGCAGCAGCTTGCAGTCCTGGAAGCCAGTGAGAGAAGCAGACAAGAAATAGAACAGAATAAAACATCATATATTTATCCTGTGGATAAATGGTTGTTTTTTGTGAAGGCATCGTGTATGTGTTGTTCCGCTATATACCACCAGGTGTCAGTATTACTTATTGCTCCTTTAATGTCCCAAACTTCTCCAGAAGTTCAATGAAAGTCCCTTACGTTTCAATTGAATTTCGTGAAGCTTAGCTCATGCTCTTTTCCTCCCCTGGCACCAAGCTCACCCATCCCATGATTTCAGTGCTGTTCCCCATAGGTGTTGAGCCCATGTGCAACTGGAAATTAGTAGCCCCTGTATACTGGCTGATAATCAGAAGCCAAGACCAACAAGCTTCTTGTCAGGTCTACCTCCGGGAGGGCACCCCATGTCTCCCTGCTGTCCACCAATAATCACAAATAACGCTTTGATTGCTCATTGTTCGAGTGCAAACGTGATCCAAAAATATTCCTCATGACAAGAATTTCAAATCATGATGACTTTTAAAGTGTACAAGACCAAGATCAACTGGTAGAAATTTTCCATATGTATATTTTAATGATTGCAAAGAAACATATTCAATAAAGCAATAGTCATGCCACTTTGGCAGTGAGGAATATATAAAGTGAGTTGGGATTAATTTTAAAAAATAAAAGTCGCATGACATACACAGAAAGGACCTTAGTATGGAAAACACAAAAAATAAGGCTGATATGCACATAATCTTTCACACAACATCAAACTAACAGGATTTAAAGCTCCAGATGAATTAAAAGGCAAGAACTAGACCCAGAAATATGAAAGTACTGTACAATGATAAACCTACACAGCTGGCTGAAAGTGGGGTAACTCTTCTATGTTTGCACCTTTTCAATAAAACCCTTTAAACAAAGATTTTAACCAAACTTGATGCAGAAACAGTTGACAAGGGAAAGCTCACATTCAAACATATTCTCACTACTCCTTTCAGCAAAACAAACACAGCACACATCTCGCTGAGCTGTCCCTTTGTGAGCTTGTTCCGCCAGCATAATACACTCTGCAGTTTGCTCTAAAGTACTTACATCCAGGGACAATGTGGCTTCTTGGCACGACACATTTTAGGAGAAACAAAATACACATGAGTAAGAGAGGGATCTCCTTTCCTGTTTTCAGGATTATGGAAAGGGATTAAAACCACAATGTATCATGTAATTTCCCAAACAGTATTTTTTTTTATGCATGTAGAGCTCAATACACGTTTTTGTGCTGATGTTAATTAACTTTTTACTTTCTTTTCCCCTCCCAGTTTCTGCTCTGTGGGATGTGCGGCGTGTTGTGTGCTCGGAAGAGGACAGGTCTTATTGTAAGTGCTGTAAAGTTGTCTCATAAAGACCCGTCAACTTCTTTTTCCTTTTTTCTTGTCCACTAGATTGTGACCTAAATACAGCAAAAGCTTTTTCTTGTTCCGGCACAGGACAAAACTCAGCAGTACGTGACACAAGTTGTAGGGAATGTAGGACGTGCGTGTGCAGCAGACACGAGCCCAATCTTTTGGTGATTTTGAAAATCTTACTTTAAAGCTCACAGTTGTTCAATTTTGCCGCTCCATTTTACACTAAAGACCACCTGGGTGTGTGATCTGTAAAGGGATTTATGGGTCAGAATGGCTCTGGCATCAGCCAAATGCAGAGCGTTGACCTCTACGACTTCTGTGTTGGATAAAATCCTGTCCATTAAATAAAGATTTCTGGCAACTCACAGTTCATTCTGACTCACACACGTACTGAACAGGTCGGATCCCTAACAAACCAGGTCCTGAAAATGCCACAATAAACATGTGCTGGGAACCGGAAATCCCTTCCTTGAATCTGTAGACTTGATTCATTTGCAAACTTGTAAACTCCAGTCAAGCTGCGCATTCACAGCGTTTTCAAAGGGCTGAAAAGATGGAGACCTTTTACTGTTCTGTGTAAAAGGATTTCCCCCTCCTCACAGATTTCCTTTTTTTTTTCTCTTCAGCCACTCTTAAATCTTTCAGAAAAAACTCTAATATCAGACAACGATATGGGTAAATAGAAAATACACTATCCAAACTAAACAATCATCAAACAGCAGAGCACAGCCAAAAGTTTGATGCATCTACCTCCTGATGATTACACCAAGATTATGTATTATTTATATATGCAGCTATATTCAACTAATTCAAATATCATTGAAAGGTTCATTTATTTCAGTAACTAAATATACTGAAACGCATTAAATAGATGATGTACACACATACTGATGTTTTCAAGCATTTATGTATTCCTGTTAACTATGAGGATTTTGGGTTTACAGTCAATGAAAACACAACAACAGAGCAATGAAAAAATTACATTTTTAATACAAAAATGTGGACATAATGAAAAGTATGTTTTATGCGTGCTTGAAAGTTGTCGTTTATAAAAAGATAATTTTAATCTGACAAACAAACCCCATCGGAACAGATATTCTAACTTATTGAACATGGCTGTATGTATTTAAAGCGCTCAAAGTGTTTCCCAAATAGACGTCAAAAACCAAGCAGAGAGTGTTCTGACACAGATATCTGAGGAAATGAGAGGAGGCAAGCAGTCACCTCTCTTCTCTCTCTGTCACTCTTTCAACCTTTTTTTTTTTACAGTCAGTGTGTCTCCAGGTCCTTGTGTTTCTCTTTGACTCCGTCTCCTGCAGGCAGTGCAATAATGATGGATCAATGTCAGTGCGATCCGCTGTAACCGAGATGGCTCTCTGTCTCATCCTGTCTGTCCCGAGCTTTCTCTTTCGCCTCTCTTGCTCCTCACACCAATATATCTTTCTGTCTCTCCTGTTCCGTCTCATAGTTGCTGTCTATTCAATGCCCATGCTCTCTCCATCGTCCCTTTTTCATCTTCCTCTATTTCTCCCCCTCTCCCTCCCCCTGCCTGTGGGGAGATGATTGCATTAGCTCGGTTTGGCTCCGGACCCCTGCCAGCCGATTTCCACACTTCTCCGGGTAATGACTGAAATCCGAGATGCCCTTTTGCGTGCGGTTAAAGGCACTAATGGCATCTGTACTGGGAGCAATGAGACAATACCTGCAGTGCAGAGACAAAACACGCACACACACACATGCATCCTAAATCAACGGAAAGTATGATTGCATGACTGTGTTGTTCTGATAGCGGAGTAATGAAGCTGCAGTCATTTCCCAGTTGGAGTCTTTTGGGAAAATATGACTCGCAAATGGGTTTGTAAATTTGCGTTTGTCTTTTTTCAATTGAAACTGGGGTCATCCGTATGAAGTGATTGATCTGACGATGATCAAGTTGAAACCCGATCAGCAAACATCAAGCCCACTCATCCACAAATGCAGCTAGTAAGCGATGCAAGTGTATCCACGAGCTGTGCAATATTTCCAGAAAATACAATATGCTGTTATAGAAATCCAATTTTCCAATGAGAAATGAACTTTACTTGGCCTGATATGCATCACTTAACACCATCGCTATTGTTTAAACTAAGAAAACGATTCAGATCAAAGCTCATTTATCTAATTTATTGACAGCTCTGCTCGTATATTTACATGAAAACTACTCTGTCTGTGTCTTTCAGATGATCCTTTTCTCAGCATGCTGCATCTGTGGCCTGATTGCCGGGATTCTCAACTTCCAGTTTGTTCGGGCGCTGAACAAACGGCCAAACTCAATGCAATCTATCCACCTGGCTGCCATGACACTGGCTTGTCTGGGTAAATAAAGAACAACTGCATATTATGTTATGATGCAATGAAATGCAACAGAAAGCAGCCGTTGTTGTCTGCAACAACACACATGCGCATGACGATATGTGCTGGGGGGGGGGTATTGTACGAGAAATTACGGTGCCCTCCACACTTATCGGCACTCCTGGAAAAATATAGTAAAACAGCTGGAGAAAAAAAGTAATCTTTTATTGCAGTAATCTTAATGTCAGCTAGTAATTTTAACAAATTTATATAATGGCGAACACAGAGCACTTTAGGAAATATTTGCAAAGTTTTTTCCATACCATTTTACAAGAGCTTTACATCATCACAAGTTTTCTTTTTTTGTGGCTCTGATAATTAAAAATGCAACATTGCTGTCATATTAAAGACAATGATACATACTTTAAAAGCTTTCCCTGCATGTAATGCAACCTATATGCAAATCACATGTGTTGGAAGGGGGGAAAAAATCATAAAAGTAGATTTACCCTTCTGATTCAATTTTATTATCCAGTCTTCTTAGGTAGGAGTCTATTGGCACCCCAAGTCTTGACTCGGTAATATATGTCCATGCTAACTTGAAAAAGTTCCTCAGGTTGTGAGGACATCTCTTGTCCACCGGCCTCTTTATGTGACTTAGCTCTGGACTCCTTCTAGGCCATTCAAAAAGTTAAAATGTCCTCTCATAAAGTCGGTCTTTTGTTGATTTGAATGTCTACTTAAACAAACCGTGATGCTGAAAGTCACAGTCCTTCTTCATCTTTAAGTTTCCAGCAGACATCTGAAGGTTTTAAGCCAAAGCTGACTGTTAATGATTGTAGAACTATTCCAGTCTGAATAATAAAAAATCTTAAATGAAAAGAAGTAACTCCAGAGCATGATACCCTTTCACATCAAAATGTTTTCTTTGTGTTGTTTTGATGATGTGCAGCAATTTGTTTTTTAGGCAAACATATAATTTGCAATAATGGCCTAAATGTTAGGGTATGGTCTCATCTGACCAAAACACGTTGTCTCAAGAGCTTTTAGGAGATGTTTTCTTTGGCAGGAAATTATTCTGTCTTGCAACCCTGACACCTTTATTCAGACACATGAAAAATACAGGAGAAGGTTTTCAAATGCATGAATAAACTGGCGCTAATTGGAAATATGTGCAGCTTCTTCACTATTGGTATTGGCCTTCTGGCAACCTCCCTTGTCAATTTCAGTCACATCTCTTTCTTGGGTTTTGGAGAGGTTGTTGTGATATGTCTGTTGTGTCATATTTTCCCCATATCTTTAATTGACTGCTTTCATTATCCCGTGGTTTATATAAGATGCGGTGGATTTTTGTTCAACCTTCTCCTGACAGGCCCCTTTCTGTGAGATCCTTTCCGTCATAACCTCTGCATATTATTACCAGGATACAAAGGAGAAAACATTAGGCCAGGACAGCTGAAGTAATCTGATTCGCTGTCATTGATAACAGGGGTTGACTCAAGAAGTCACCTAGGTTTTAGTTTATGGCAGGTTATTACAGCTTTTTATTTTTTCTTGATTTTTTCTTTGAAGAAGCTGATTATTTTTATCTTGAATTGTACAGGATATATGCAAAATTATAAGTCAGTAAGTAAGTAAGTAAGTAAGTACAATTAATTTATATAGCACCTTTCCCAGGCTAAAAACTACAAAGTGCTTCACATTAAAACAACCATAATACAACACAAACAGTGAGAAAAGTTTTTAAATGATTGATTATGGTTGTTTTTTTTTGATATCACAAAATCCTAGCATTTTGACAGCCACTTTGGCTGTGAGGACAGAGCTGGCCATGAATGATATTTAATATTGTGCAAGAAGAACCATTTCTGTGTTGATCTGTTAATATTTTCTGGACCTTTATCCTGCTTGTCTGGCAGTGACCACTAGATCTAATTTATAGAGCACTTTTCAGGATACTCAAGGACACAGAAAACCTGGTTTGCAAAAAAATTTAATAATGCAATAATAAAAAAGGAAGAAAAAGAATGACATGCAAAAGTCTGTCAGAGTGTGTCCATTATCTCTGGTGCAGGAGTGGGTGAGACGACCTGCAGCTTTTGGATGTACTGGACTTTAACTAGAATTAGAAGAGTGAACCTTAGCGGATCCTGGTGTATGGATCACAATGTCAGCAGCAAAGAACAGTAAAAGGTGGATTCAGTTAGTGTTTTTGAGATAGAAGAAGTTGGTACTGAACATTGTGTTGATGTGGTCCTGAAATGTCAGGTGGCTGTTGAAGATAACTCCAGACATTTAGGTTGTGAAAATTTGGCGAAGAGGTTAGTGTGGACAGGGGACACAGAAGTTGCGAGCAGATTCAGTCAGGCATTTGGGTTGAACTAATTATATCTTGTAATTATTTTAGTTCAGAAAATTGGCTTGCATCCATCATTTTATTTTTCTGTGGCAGCTGGTGGACGTGTATTGGTCACTAGAAGTTAGTGATTTGGTGGAGACATACCATGTAGATCTGGATGTCGTCAGCATAGAATGAAACTGGACTCCATGGTAATGAAGCGGTCAATAAAATACTTGATTGAAATGAGAGAGACAAGCACAGAACCTTGGAGAACACCATGGGACAGAGGAGATTGGTATAAAGGTGCCATTTAATGTCAGGTTCAGGGGCCAAAAAAAAACTAACAAAAAACAGGTTCATAGCATCACTGATCCTCCACTGCATATCAGTGAACATAAGGTACTTTTCCACATAATTATCCTTTGCTTCCAGCTAAAGTCCCACTAGTGTTTAGCAAACCCCACACATATTTTTTTTTTATTGCAAGACAGAGAAAAAAATTCCCCTGGTGTCTATCTACTTGTGTCGTATCAACAATACTGGTTCTGTTTCTCAAATCATGTACCCTGCCTAATACTCGGCAGTCTGAGCACATACAGCAAGTGTTCACACTGACAAGGGTGGTAAACATGCAGAAAATCCTATTCCCACCTGAACTTGACATTTTCTAATCACCTTTTCATCGGAAAAATAAATGTTCTTGGTGCAGACACCTTTTATCACATTATGTGTGACTTCCATGCAATGTATTGTTAAACAGGTTTTTTTTATTTCTTATAAAAAGCCAGGGATTAACAGAACCTGAAGATTTTGTCCACGGGGAAATGTGGATTTGTTAAGAAATATCTTGTTTTCTCCAGGGATCTCAACTTGTACCTTATCGACGTGGCTTACCTGTCGACTGGCCAGCTCTGAGCAGCAGAGGATGTTCATGGAGAGGGAGCACTCACTGCACCATTCGCATGAAATGACCGAGAAGGTAAGACAAAACTACAGACAGAAGAGCATAATGCTGTATTACATTTAAAGGGCAACACTATAAGCCTTTGGGGTATGTAACAAATGTGTCTTTTCAGGAGGTCCTTGACAACTCCAGTAACGGCATTCCTCAGGTCTCCTACAACGGACACACTTCAGCATCACCTTAACAATCTGGAGCACACCAAAACAAAGACGATTACCGCAATACCATGTGTGAGACAGAAGGTTTGGCTTGTGGTTGACTAAACATATCCCACTCCTCTGTCCTGAATGCACAGAGTGGATCGAGGCTCTCACCTTGAAAACCTTTACTACGGTCAGAGAGAGACGTGCAGCGTTAGGACAGCTTTTGTGCTTCTCAATTATTTATGCAAACAAAGGTTCAAAAATCCTCAGCTCGAACCAAAGCAAGGATGCTGAACTGCTGTTTGGATGACAGCTCAGGTGAACATCTTTGTGACCTCTCTTAACCTTAACAAGGAGGAAGGAAGGATTGTTATCTTGAAGCAATGAGCACAAAGTTAGCATGCAGCTGATCTATGTATCAAAGAACTATTGTTATATCAGTCTCACTGTCTTAATTCAATCTCTGTCTCGTAATCAGTTTAATGAATGCAGTCTGAGATAGCCAACAGTAAACTGTATCTATTGTCTGACGATGGAATGCTTTGACACGGCGGTGAGCAGCTGTACCGGACTATATAACAATGCTTGTATATGACGTATCTATAAATCATTATTTTTGTAATGCTTCTTATAAAGTTACATTAAATGAAGTATGGCTAATCTATGATTCAGACTGGTTTTGATTATTTTTGTCTTTGTTTATCATTGTAACACTATTAAGAAGACTGATGGCAAATGTACTACTCATCCCCAGACTGAAATATTCCCCACTGGTCAATGATTCTTTAAAAAACAGTTTCTGTTGGTAAAACATGTATAATATTTGCTAAAACACAGAAGTGGAAAACTTTATTTTTCTAAGGATTATCGGTAAAATTGGGCCTTGAGACCCCCGTCACTGTCTCATCAAATAAGCAGGATGCATCTCTACACCCGTAATGTACGACAACTTGCAAATTATTCAGATCCCTTGAACGTTTTTACATTTTGTCATGCAGTGACTTAAACTATTCAGTTTTTGTTGGCAAAAACAATATGAAAAGTTTGGCAAGCATTTCAATTCAATCCTTTTTACTCTGCTGCCTCTAAATGTAACCCCGCTGCGCATTAAGACATTGACGCTAGTGATTGGAACATTTCAAAATGAGAAAAAGTTGAAGGCATATGAACACTTTCACAAATCACTTCACATTTTTTTTTCAAGAACATCAATGTAATATCAACTGAAAGACAAATGAAAGACAAACATGTATTCTTGCTTGTCTGACTTTGACCCTATTCATGCTTTCCACACCAAATATAAACTTAATAAACACAGTAAGTTTGCTGTTGTGCAATCAAGCCATGAGGAATAAAATTAGACTAAACTTTGAACCCAAGGAACTGTAGAGACCTACAAACATGCAGGGTCGGCCAAGCTGAGTACATC
Source organism: Fundulus heteroclitus (assembly GCF_011125445.2). Lineage (NCBI taxonomy): Eukaryota > Metazoa > Chordata > Actinopteri > Cyprinodontiformes > Fundulidae > Fundulus > Fundulus heteroclitus. The sequence continues at coordinate 10,794,585 of NC_046373.1, read as the reverse complement.
CCTGCCCTTTTCCAACATCAGAACTTGAACAGACGACTGCCATGAAACAGGCTGTTTATTATCTTTTTAAGCTGCACAGGAGAAAAGCCGACTTATGAGCAAGCCACACCTCTACCGCCCAGAGATCCACATGCTGCAGCCTCCGCAGCACTGAGCTTCCTACGACGGGAGACCCGCATGAAGGAGTGGGAGCTGCCTCCACACAGCCCCCTTTTCAAACCTCGCTTGGTCGCTGTCGCTGCTCAGAAAATAAGCTTTACCTTGGAGTAATTCATTGCAACCGGACGCGCCGTCAGCACAACCAGAGACAACGACAGAGTTTTTGGTAGAGAAACAAACGGGAAATTTAGAATGGTTTACTTAATATGTTTTCACTGTGTTCTTGAAAACACCTGTAGCAAACAGGCATAGCTCCCAATAGCTTCTTTGAAACCATGTTTTGCTGATGTGGTTTGAGTGTGTTTTTTACGGTTATGACAAACTTAATTTCCATGAGGGTTTTATACACCAATGGGATATTAATGTTTGTCTTTTCCAGTCCGCTCATTTTGACCAAATGGAGCTTATAAGTATTTTTAAATTAGCGTCAAATGTCCACTAGCATAGCGCTATTAGCTTCCTGGACAACATTAGTGCTACAGCCCTAGTAAAGGCAACTAATGGTTTGTTTAAACATAATGCTTGTTTTTGTTTTACTCCACCATCATCTGATAATGCTATAACTGTTATTACTGCATTAATATGGAACATTAATGTAGATTTAATGGTGCTTTGTGTAACTAGGATTAACCTATCAAACGACCGATCGCTGCAGCGCATACCAGCCTCCCGGAGGAACAATTGCATCAATAAAATCAAGTGTTCTTAAGGCATTGATTTCCACTGAGCAAATCATTCTCTCTCAAATAATGTTTTGTTTAACTCAGGATTTGCATTGTGAATGGGTTTTAAAAAAAACAAATGTTCTAAATTAGTTAAGCTAATTTGATCTCATTCCAAGTTCTTTAAGATGAACTATGGTTCACTAACTTGGATCTGCAGTGAACCAGGATTCACTGAATCATTCTGACAATGGTTTTCAACCATTTTCTTTGTCTTTTTGTTTCATTTGTGTGTACATAGTTCCTTAGCTTCTTTTTATCTTAATTTTGCTTAGTAGTTTAGTTAAGTTTCACTAGCCTAGTAGAGAGAATTTGTTGATTGAAATGTAGTGTTAATTCAGATAAATAGCATTCTATTGTGGTGTGCACTGGATGTTCATTTGATTTCTATTAATAAATATGTGAACTTGAAAAAAAGTTGTCCCTCATTTATTCCATTTGTGTGCACAGTTTGCTGTTAAAAGAACACTAGTGCTCGAATCAACCTATCAACTATTGTCCTAACATCAGCTGTTTGGGCTGATATTCGCCAGACAGTATCTAACAGACTGAGAGTTATTTATTAAACATTAAATAACGTAGAACAGTGAGTAATGGCACATTGCTTTATAGCCGCTCTGGAACCTGCTTAGAGGAAGTGTTGCACAAAGCAAAACAGTAAACACCAGCACACAAGCTCACACATACACCACTTCGACCTCTTGTGAAGGCATGAAGTTGCTCTAATAATATCATGCTGCTCAGTACTTAATTATGAACCCTTGTGCATACCAGAAAGCCCCAAGAGGTGTGCATGTGTGTTTGTGTGCACGGTTGTTTGTGTTAACTGCCTCCCATGGCAGCAGAAGCTGCAGGGAGCTTTTTCTGTTTCGGAAATCTCTTGCTGTTTCGGAAATCGCGTCACCGTTCATCACTGTGACAACAGACAGGAGCGGGGCCGTGGGGCCCCTGACCTTACCAAATCTGCAGTAAGTATGTGTGATACAGAGACAAATGCTGAATCATGTGACCTCCTGCAGTGCTGCTCTGTCAGAAAACCGTAACACTAGATCTGTGTGCGCCCCAAGCGTCAGGATATTTTTCATGAGCCTGTATGAGTCTCAAAATAAGCGAGCATGCACCTTGTACTATCTGACACCCCAGGTCACCCTAATGATCTTAATGTGAAGGGGATGCAGAATCAATGAGCATCCAACCAAGGTTTGCACAAGTTGAGGATTATATAATGAAAGGCATGATCTAACTGTACTAAAAATGAGCAGTGAAGCTCTTCCATTGGTGGCCTTTGTAGTTTATTTACAAGAAATACCCACACTCTCTAGATGTCTGCTACTGTGATCCCAAATGAGCCATCGAACTGTATAAATGTTTTTCATCAGAAAAAAGAGAAAGAAAACTTCAAAAACTGAAATAAAATTGTCCTTAATGCAAATCTCCAGACATAACCAGTTTTTCCATCTTTGGCTTCACACAGTATCCAGCAAATACTTTGTAGAACCACCCTTTGCTGCAATTGTAACCGCAAGTCTTTCATGATATATCTTTTCACTAGTACAAGCTTTGCACTACTCTTCCAGCTTTTCGTGAGACTGAACATGCTGCCCTTTTCTTATTTAAGGGGACTCTGTGTATGTATGACATTCAATCATTTGGATTACTTGGAAGCTTTAAAAATTATTATACCACTTTGTTTGCCTATAACATACAATCCCAACTAAATACATTTAGATATATGCTTGGTTCAAGGTGTGGGGGGGGGGGGGGGATTCTGCTACTTTATTGCATTCTTAAATGACAGGATTAGTAAAATGTTGTCTTGGCTACTTACATTTCTTATATTAATTAAGTGCTCATACATAAATATGGCTTAATCAAAAATTAAAAGAGTTTTAAGAGTTATTCAGAATATACTTAGAAAGCACTGCATTGTCTGAGACGGGATTTGTGTTTTTATTAAATGCATAGTCTTTTGCATAATATGACAGATGCGTAATTTTTATATACATATATATAAAAATTACATATAGATAGATAGATAGATAGATAGATAGATAGATAGATAGATAGATAGATAGATAGATAGATAGATAGATAGATAGATAGATAGATAGATAGATAGATAGATAGATAGATAGGACATTTCTACTTAAGCTTCTCCAGCTGTAATTCCACCACCTGACCGGTAGAGGGCAATCCAAAAAATAAGTTACTATTGTAATGAAGCTTTAGTGGCGGAAGCGCTCACTTGTTTGTCTTCCGGTCTCCTTGCAGCATGGCGAACTTGAAGCATGCCGAAGAGGACCAAAACCACGTGAAAATGCCCGGCGAGGCCCCCGCTGCGGGCTCGCCAGTCAAACCGGATCAGGAGTCGCGTGTGCCGGGCGGAAGCGCCGGCGCCATCCCGTCATTCGCGGCCGCCTCGGAGCTGCTGTCGGCGCCGTACTCGTGCCTGGTGCTGAACACCCACCGCAGGCACATAGCGCTGCCGCCCGTCTACCTGAGCAAGAAGAGGACGGGAATACAGGAGGAGCTGGACGCCGAGCTGTTGAAGTTCTCCCAGAGGTACGGTGGTCTTTAAAGTTCAGTTTGTTGTGGATTCTATGTTGTGTTATTTTATTTTATTTTGTGAACGTCTGCCAGTATAGTTTACGCTCTGTCTGTTTTCCCCTTTCCAGTCCAAAGGTTCTCTCCCTGGTTGGAGATAGACGAGTCATGGCTGCATTTTCCTCCTATTATAAAATAAAATACTTATAAAATTAGGGAGTTCTCATTTTTTTCTTTCAAATTGATACAAGTGGGTGTTATTTAGATATTTGTAATCTCTAAATTTTGTTTGATAGTAGTTGCTTTAGATTTTACTCCAGATTAACAGTCAAAACTTTAAATTTTACAGACAGATGCATTTTACTTTTGTTTTATTTTTGTATTTATTACCAAGACGTTTTAGTTCAGACTTGTGTTATGTGGATGATTATGATATTACTCCAGACCAATATACATGTCATCATGACCCCCATAATCATGGGGGGCCCTGCTGACTTTGACAGCTGTCCACCAGACCGACACACAACCTGCATGAGGGGGGTAAGCTACAGAAAGGGATCTGCTCAAGAAGTTGGCTGTTCACAGATTGCTGTATTCAATCAAATGAATGGAAAGTTGAGTGAAAGGAAAAAGTGCAGTAGAAATAGATTTACATGCAACCGGGATAACCACAGCCTTTAGAGAATTGTGAGGCTTGTGTCAGTATCTAAATGGACAAAGCAAGTCAGCAGGTTGCCCCTTGAACACCATGACATTTTCTATTTTAAACTCCCTTTTTCATTGTTCCTATTTTGTTTTCAAATTTTCTCAGGAACTGACTTTGCATTGGTTGTAAGCCACAACCATCAAAATGGTTAAATGTATTACTATGTAGTGAATCTAGAGATTAAATTTTCTTTTTGAACTGATTTACTGAAATATTTTTGACTTATGTAGCTGCACCTGTATTTAGACCTGATGTCATTGTCCCTTAACAGACAGTGTTATCTTTAAGTATGATGCCATTTTCTTAAATGTTTGTAATATATTCTTATATGCTGGACGTTAAGGGAATAAAGTATCTGGCTAAATCAAAGGGGTTTTTCTGTGTTTTCACATTGTTTAAAAGACGTGTTTTTAAGAAGGTAAAATAAAACAAGCTGTAAAAACAGGAAAAGCAAACAAAATCTTTGAGGTTTTATTTGTTTAAAAGTATCTTTTTTTTCTGCTGATTGATAGAAACCCTGAAATTGACCTTAGTTCTCGATGAAGTCAATGAAATGCAGCAAACCTTTTTTTTTTTTTTTGTGACCGTCCGTTAATTAAACTGTTTTAAAGTGCCTCACTAACACAGTTTGCCATCATGTGTGTCTCTTCCAGTCTCCATGGGGTTCCTTTAGCATATGACAACATCAGGATCGCCACCCAACATGGAGACATTTACGACGACAGCGGCTACATCCACATGGACATCGAGGCCGACTTTATCGTGTTCCAGGCCAAAAAGGGACAGAAGCTCCTGGTGAGGTGGACATTATTTCCTGAAAAGCTGTAATTCAGCCAATTTTTTCTTTAGCATAATGTCTTATTATTGAGGTACTGCACCAACTGGAGTTAAACAAGCGATCTGCAAAGATAACTACTTTTTTTGGTTCAATACAAACTGGATGGCTTTCCCTAAAATGTAGCAAAAAAAATGTTTATATGAATATGCACCATAATAAAAGTTTTACTAAATATTTATCCTTGCAACCTCTCCTCAAAGAGGCAGTGCTAATGTGATCTATCGCCATGGCGCTCAGTGTTGACCTTTTTTTCGTAGGGTAAGGTGAATAAACTCGGAGTGAGTCACGTGGGCTGCCTCGTACACGGCTGCTTCAACGCCAGCATCCCCAAACCAAATCTCGTCTCCGTGGAAACCTGGAGGGACGCCGGGCCGAGGATCGGGGCGGAGCTGGAGTTCAAGGTGATGGCGCTGGATGCTGATGCTGCAGGGGTGCTGCTAATCAGAGGACAACTCGACAGGACCAGGTATGGCAGTGAACGGACGGCTAATCGGGCTTTAATGCAAAACTGATCCGGGTTGATGTTCTTGGGGCTGTCCTGATCCTGGATCGACGCAGGCCTCCAATTTACCGAAACAAATTTACCATATTTTCAGGCAATAAAGCACACCGGATTATATGGCGCACTGTGAACTAATATGTTCATTAATTCAGGCGCATTAATCAAACAACACTGTCCGGCAAATCAAACTTTGGTTGGAATAACATAAACCGATCAGAAAAAACAACAACTGGGCTTACCTGTACAGGAGAAACTTTGCCAACTCTGTGTCTGTGAGACAACCGCCTTAGGTTGTTTGCCCTTTTTGAAGGATCCTGAGGCTTCTTAGGTATTGTTGAGACGATTTCTGGTCCGCTTCTCTTACTGGCTTCCATGTTTGCAGGCTGCTGCTCTTTTGCCAAGATAAAATACCAAATGCTGTTTTGGGAACTCTCATATGATTGGTTCAGAAACCAGGAAGTAAACACAAGCTACACTCTCATTCGAAGTCGTTCCGGGCCGTACCTTTCGGTTTGATGTTAGAAAAACATGACTAAGACATTGTTGACGGAGAGGAGCAATTATTTAGAGGGAATGTTACTTCCATCCTGGGTGATAAATGAGAATGATTTGGGTTGATTTTACAGTATTCTTTTTTTTTTTTTTTTACTTAATGCTCTTTATGTAAATCTTGCAACATTTTGTTTTACAAATAATATTTATCAATAGTCGTCAGTAGGGCACACTGAGCACACAACTTCAAAATCACGTTTCACAAGGCTTCATTTTGTGTCTGAATTGATTTGGCCGCATTTTGTTATCCTTCCTAAAGACCCTTTGAGCTGTTTTCAGTTTTCAGCTCAAGACCACCAGGATTTTATTTTAAACTATCCATGGATTTCAATAGCCTCGTGAGACCATCCTGATCTCGCGAGTTTTCAAGGTTTCACTCGCAGATCAGTCTGGCTACTCTCCGTTGAAGAAAATTTGGAGCCGTTCACCAAACGAACGTCCAATCAGCGTTGGCTTTGAGGCGGGTTGAGGTGTGACGCAACGGGAAGCGCAACAGTTCAGTCTAAAGAACATGGTGGCTTCAGCCGATGAAACTAGCGTTAGCGTGGCTATCGAGCAAGTTTTATCGGAATTACAGAGTATTTCTTTGCTGAGCTAACGAGCCTTTACCTGCAGCAGCAAGAGTAGCTTGGCTTGTGGTTGTGTTTTCGTCGTCGCTCGTAACAGAGCGACGACGAATCTGATTTATTTGGCCCGTCTATCACCAACACAGGCCAATCAGCTAACCAGTATTTTCGCCCCTTCCCAAAATTACTTCAACGGAAGGTTTCCAGATGGATATGCGGAGCAAATCTATCTGGCGGAGTCAGGTAAGGATTTCAAAGCCTTAATGATGCCAGGCGCTAACACAGCATTTCTGTTGGGCTGCACTTTAACAGGAGGATCTTTAATAGCAGCAGTGTGCCGTGTTTCTGACCAATGCACACAGCTGTGGTGAACATCTCAGTAGCAATTAGAGATGATCTACTCTCTCATAAAGAGTTTACTTATTAAAAAAAAATCTTCATATTAGCCTGTTGTGCACAAATTCAACCTGGGTGTAAAGTAGAAGATGTTGTGGAAGTTATTCTGGGGGTTTGGCCCTCCAGTGTGTTGTTACACTCTCGAATGACTGTTGTTTTCATTTTTGTGCACCACAGGGTGCAGGAGCTGATGGCTATGAGCGAGAACTCGGAGCCGAGCATTCCTGCCGGCCAGCAAGAACCACAGGAAGCACAACCGGTCCCAGAGCCGGCCGAGCAGTGCCATGACGGCACGCCCAAGAAGAAGAAGAAAAAGAAGGATAAAGAGAGAATCAAAGAGGAGGAGACGGAGGAAGAGATACGGATACCACCGCCGGTTCTGAACGGATCTACAGGGGAGACGAACAGTGGGGTCACTCCAGAGAAAAAGAAGAAAAAGAAAAAGGAGAAACATGTGAAAGAAGAGCAGGATCAGACGGAGGTCTCTGCCATGGAGGATCAAAGTTGCTTCAGTGACAAACCGAGCAAGAAAAGGAAGCTTGACAGTTGGACTGACGCACCATCGGGTGACGATCCGACACCGAAAAAATCCAAGAAGAAGAGAAAAACTGACATTTAGGACTTCACCCAAAGTGGAAGACTCCACAGGTGCCTTTTAATATGAACTCACTTTTTGGGCCTGTTTCAAATTATTTATCTGAAGTCAATAGGGATTCCTGCAGAATTCATCTGTGGCGTCACTGCTCAGCGCGTTGTACTTCCACTACGCTGCCTGATGGTGGCGCCAAACCACCGCAGATTAAAAGAGCGGCAGGAGAGAATCATGAGGCGAAAGCCTGGCTAGTCTGACATGATTATGTGCCTTTGAACACAAACAGATCGTTTTGATAAAAGCTTGACCATAAAGTGTGGGATATAAGGACCGTCCTTCTAATGCAGCGCAGTTAGTTTTATCTGCTTTGAAAGAGATGAAAAATAAATATCTGAAATGTATTCTTATTAGCAGGATTATTTGTGGATGTTTGAAGAAAAATGTAACATTTTCAGTAATGTCAGTTTTGATAAGGCACATCACATTTGAAAAATCTACAATTAAAGCCCTTATTATTAGTATAAAAGCTTTTACCGTGTCAAATTTTCTTAGTTTAAGACGCTTCTGTTTTTTTTTTCTGTTTTTTTTGCTAAGCTGCAGATGATGGCTGATGAGGTGTCGAAAGACGGCACTAAAGATCCCTGTTTTCTTTACCCTGCCTCCACACACACACACACACACACACACACACACACACACACACACACACACGGAGCCCCCTGCCTTTCAGCAGGAAGCCTAATTAGCTGTTGGGTGCTAAGAGTTAGGGAGCTTATCGGAAGCTGCCTAAAAGAGGAAGATAAGGAGCTTCGATTAAGTCTGCTTATCTTGTGTTATCACGTGCCACGGTGGATTTTTCTGAAGAACTTCAGGTGGGCTGTTTTTTAATTATTAACACTTAAGTTGCATATTTATTTCTAGAGATAAGATATGTTTTTGTAACACAGTCTTAAGGTGTTAGGTTTTTTCTCTCCCGTCACACTTGACTAAATCTTTACCCAAGTAGCGATGGCTGCTCTGCACAAAAAAAAACCATCAGCTTTTATAAGGTACCAATAAACAGGTTCTATGTTTATATATTGTCTGGGCTGCCTTTTTATAGAAAAATAAAGCCAACAGGTCACACTTAACTCCACCCTATCCCACCACTTCCCATCTTTAACCCTGCCTCAAAGTATTTTACAATATAACCTTTTGCTGCATTAAAGCCAGGTTCTGAGAGGAGGGCGAACTCTTAATGGCCAAGTCTTCTGCAGCATCTCAACTGGTTTTCTTCCAGTATTTGGCTCCATCCATTCTCGCCTCCCAAGAATACAGGGATGGGTTTGCGTGCATTCATACCACTTCCACACAGAAGGGGTTTGTTGCTGCATCCGTGCGTGCACAATAAATCGTTGCATTGACAAACGTTAAAAATATTTTCTGCATTCCTGCTACCTTTCCCAGACCAGAGCTACTGTGTAAGATTTAGTTTTGACCACACGGTTCAATTCCTATAATGTTTGTCGTTTCAGTGACGGTTTGTGGTGCGGGGGAAGGGAGGAAGGGCTGTAGATGTCAGATTTTGTGGGTCCTAGACCTTACAACTGGACATGGAAGAAGAATACCGACTGATAACCTCGGTTTTCAATAAAAATGTTGCACTACAGTCTTATCTCTTAGAGCCATTTGTCAGCAGAGGAACAGTAATCTGAGTTTTTCTCATTGTTTTTCTGCTCTCAAACTTTTTTTTCCTCTCGATATAATTTCCGATTCCTCAATATAAAAGATCTGATCCAAGACATCTTGGTCCAGAAGCATTGCTTCCATAATCTAAGCCACTAAAATGGCAGCTCAGGTGCCTTTTATTATCTTATGAATCATAAGTTCTGTGTGTCATGGAAAATATACGATAAGTAGTCAATCTTCCTTTCTTTCGAGGTTCCCTCATAGCCCTTCAAAGACTACCAGGTACCTTTCTCTGGAGGAACCAGGGCAAATATGGGAACCGATACATTCCCAAAAACCATCATCGCCCTTGGTCAGACCCTCACTTCTGAATACAAAATCCATTTTCACAGAAGCGGCTTAAAATTTCACCTGTAACGTCCTGGGTGTAATAAAATTCCCATTACCTACAAAAGAGCACATCACCTTTCACACATAAACTATTTATAAGGTATTTCCTAGTCAAACTTGACTGAAACAGCATGTACGGGTTCAAAACAACATTTCTGAGAACAACCGAGCACGGGTGGCTTGTTTTGCAAAGGTTCCCGGGAGAAACTATTTTTGAAAAGTCTGCATGCAACGGTGCTGCATTTCAATAACCGTGCACTGTGAAGAAGGGGAGAACAAAATTTTGGGATGTTTGGCCAGAGTACACATTCAGTGAAAACAAAGCCAGCCTCTAAAGCCCCAAAAACATAAAAACTGTCAAGCTGTCAAGCAAGGTGAAGGAGATCAGGTGACGGGGGATCATTTGCCCACCACAGAACCTGGGTACGTTACAGTCGAGTCGATCAGAGATGCAGCTGTATGCCACAGTGGCATGACGCTAAATGTGAGGGTCTGACAGCCGAGGCTTGGGTCAACGGAAAGGGATATTGATCTACAGCGGGATGATGAAAATGGAAAGAATTAGAGTGTCGGAGTTGCCTGAAGTCAGGAGCTCTACCCGATGAAATGGGTTTTAAAGGGGAGTGGGCCAAACAGTCTGCCAGAACAATTTGGAAAGACGGTGAGATCACAGAGAAGACCATCTTTCACTAAAAGGTGGTTCCGCAAGCCTCTAAATTAGGTCCCCCCCCTGTTTTTCCACATACTACTCCTGCACTGGTTATTTTTTTTTTTAATTGTTGAACTAATGTATTTCATTAATTAAAATGAACTATATGTGCTATTATTTCACACCACAGTAGGTTTGGTATAACGTTACATTTTAAAGAGGGTGTGCTTTCCCTTAGCTGTACCATGTGCTGCCACTCAGGTCATTTAATTTGAAGGCTTTCCTTTCAGCAAGACAAGTCCAACCACACCCAACATATTCATGAACATGGGAGTCCAGAACTCATTTTGATGCTTTATAAAATTAGAAAAATACCTCTGAAACACACCATAGTTAACCCAAAGTCATTCATAAAAATATAATAGAAATTAATTGAAAAATGTTCACTCCTGTGCACATTCCCCGTGTTTATACCTCCTGAATCATTCCACATTTTGACAGGTCACAGGCACTGACCTTTTGAAGTTTGTAGCAGGATTTAATGAGATAGACCAATGCAAAGTAGTCCAAAATTAAGTACTATTTCTTTTTTCAGTATGAACGCAGCTGTTCTGTGAAGGTCTTTGAGGTTTGCCAGAGAACATGATAAACATCAGTGAACAAAGAGCTCCACGAAGACCAAGGGACACCGCAGAAAGGTCCGGGGGAAGGTTGTGGCGATACTTTAAGCAGGGTTGGGTTGTAGAACAATACTTCAAGCTTTGAATATTAAAAAAAAATCACCTAAAAATAAAAAGTATGTCACAACTGCACATATAATACGGTAGCTGTGTAGCCCTGTGGTTCTCTCTATCAGTATCGCCAGTTTTGTTACGTAGTCTTGCTGTTAGTGTCGTTGCTCTTTGTGTTTATATCTATTAGTTTTGTCTCTTTGCAGGTGTCTGTGGTGGTCTTTCCTCTGCTTGTTGGAGCTGGTTGTCAGGTTTTGTAATCGTTTACTTTGTGTGTTTGTTCTTTCTCTCTTTGCCTTACTGCGTCCAGGTTATCCCTCTCCCCCTGTCATGTTTGGTTTCAGTTTGTGTCTAACACTTTAGCAGCAATGAAAAAAATAATTATTGAGGGTTTGGGCATTACGGGAGAATTTATAGTTATAAAGCCCCCCTTGATAAAGGAAATGAGCTTGACATAGCTAAGGGAGCAAGAGAACCATTCTGCTTGACATGAGCATGGAGATGACCATAAGAAGAAGAAGAAATTTTTATTCATCATTGAATGACAATGAAATTTGTCTTCTGCATTTAACCAATCCCTCAGGGAGCGGTGGGCAGCTATCACAGCGCCCAGGGAGCAATTTGGGGCTAAGGGTCTTGCTCAGAGACTCACAGTGGAAGTCTGCAACCTTCTCAGAGTGCAAGCGTGCTGCTCTTAACCAATAGGCCACCACTCACCATGACAAGGAAAAAAACTATCTAAATAAGAATTTGTGACAAGATTCGACCATTTCTCTTCACAAATGCTCTCTGTCCAATTCGACTGAGCTGGACTTATTTTCTAAAGAAAATTGGCAAAGTGGTATGTGTGTACCATCCATGTCTCTTTTTCAGGCACTTAGTTTAGAGGCATGCAACATGTGTCGTTTAATCACACAACATTGAAATGACAAACATTAAAGTCTGTGGCTGTAATGTGAAAAATAAGAAATCTAAAGTTAGTGGTGCATGAATAGTCTTGTAGTGTAATTCAACAGTATTTATTGGGCTTCATTTTGGGCCTTATTTATCAACTTCGCCAAACCAATTATCCGGAAAGTTCGTGACCAGCTAACCAGGTTCCTTCCCAGACTTAAAACGTAACTGCATCTCTTCAACGCTCTTACAGTACCATGTTTGTCGTAGGTTTAGGTTGTCTTGAGCCAGATGTTTTCCCGCTAGCTTCAGCCTCCGTTTATAGCGTCCCAACCAATCCAGCCCATGAGTTAATAGGAATGTAGATGTTCAGTTTGGCAGCAATCGGACTGCTTCAGCAAAGGCGGAATATAAACACAGATCTACAGTTAATTGCGATTTATCACCGTCTGAAAAAGACATCAGTCACAAGTCATAAAGCTGTTTTAAGGGAGACTTATCGAGGGTGTGGTATTTGTTCCAGTTGAAGCCTTTTAGACCATTCATAGATCATCCGATTGTCAGAAATTGCTCTCAGTGTCTCTGTGTACGGACTGCCTTTAAAATTTGCAAAACAAAATGAAATCACAACTTATGAAACGCAATGAATTTTATTTTTTATTATTGGAGCATCCAAGTGATATTTCACTCTAATTTGCCCCTCCATGACCTCCCTCTGATGTTATTAATCTCATTCATCCGACCCCCGCTCGCAGGCGGCCCCCTTTCTTGCACCTGTACCTCCTCCCTCATTGCTCCCCCATTCATCTTGTCATCCCTCCAATCACTCTCTCACGCTGACTGCCCTTCTCCTCTGCTGCCCTGCTTTCTCTCTCCTCCTCCTCCTCTGTCTGCTCCTCCCGCTTGTCTCGCTGATTTATAGGAGGCAGTGTGCAGTTCACACACATTCCACGTCTGACACCCAATGCGCCCCCACACACCCCCAACCCACTCTCATATCTTGTGTACGGCCATTTATCTTTTTGATCCTCTGATGATGAAGAAGAAGAAGGAGGAGGAGGAGGGTCAGAGAAATGAGACGATAGCAGGAGTGTTTGGTTGAGCCCCGATAGGAGCAGTATCTGGTGCGTGTCTGTGTGTGAGGTGCGCTGTGTGTGTGTGTGTAGATTGGCTGTGGGTCTCTATCTCCTGTGTCAAAGTTTCCAGGCCTGGCGGCAGCTCCTACATTAAAGGGGTCCGTGGAGCCTTTATGGAGAACAAACGGCCGCCTGACGCAATTCTCCAGGTTCAGGACTCACACGTACAAGCAGCCCACGGCGCACATTTACTGGCTCACTAACTTAGTCACTCATGCAGACACATCCACGGCCCGCAGTCCACAAATCCCCAACCGTACACACCCGTGATGGCCAGGCCTAATTAGTTATGTGGTTTGGTGCGCCGCTCTTTCCCAGAGCCCCAAATGGCAGCGGGTCGTAAAAGCTTAAGTGTTCCACCAGTCAGAGTCGCGCAACCGTTGTCACATATCCTCTCAACACGGCTCGGGTAGAGAGCTCTTTTCTATAAAATTGTCCATCTTTTGAAGACCAGCTGGCATCTGTGAAATCTTATGAGGGCATTTCTGGAAGACTTCGCTTTGCATTTGTGCCATTTTCTCTTAAGGTGGGCAGACTCACAGAGACCTATGTCTGCAGATGCACCTTTTATTTGGTTTGATGAGTGGATATCCTCCAACAGTCCTGCTAGCCCTGGTAGCAACAAATCTTGTATTCTCCAAGGACGTCCTTGAATCGCTTAATTTCAGTGTTTCATGCTTCTTCAATTATTTAATACAATGCAGATGACTGTCTCTGTGGCTCTACGCTCTTTCATGAGGAGTGAATGCTGCTTGTCAAGATTTGTTGCAATCTGCTGGGTTTCCTTAGACAGGAAACTTTTTCACCAATCTGTATAATCTGATTGAATTTGACTTTGAAAAGTGTCTTGAGATGACATGTATCATGAATTGGCCCTATGTAAATACAATTTAATTGAATTGTTTTGCATTTTGATATGTTACAAATACAAACTTTGGTATGTTGTTTTAGGATTTTATTGGAAAACAATGAATGGAAACTGATGTCTCCATTTTTTTTAAATAAACAGATGTGTTTTTCCTTGTTGCTGTGAGTCTTTAGGGTTTGTCTTTACCAGTTTTGCACATCTCAATACTGATGTCCCCCTGCAAAGTATCTTAAGTTCCAGTTGTGCATTAATTTTCACATTTTGCCACACAGTCTGAACCACTGATGCGCTGATCGTGTGGATAGGGTTGTGTTGCTCCTGGAATGTGAACCTTTGCCTCATTTTGAAATCTTCTGCAGCCTCTAACAGGTTTACTTCCAGGAGTGTCCTGCATTTGGTTCCCACCTTTATGTCCTCAACTGTGACCAGCTTCTTGCCACTATCCAGAAAGGCCAGATATGTAGCACATCTGACTAGGTTGTCCCAAGTCTCCCACCATTTTATGCCATCAGAAGGCCATATCCCACCTGAGCTGTTAATCTGGAGCTCCTCCAGAGTTACTACAGCTCTTTTTAACACTTTTCTCCCTTTTGCTCTCTTTGCACGTGTCCCCTGGTCCTTATGATGCTTTTCTTCTACAGCAAACCATAACTGCGCTGGATAAAAGTCCCCAACAAAACACATTGATCATTGTGCCTGTTATGTGACACATAGTGAAAAGGTTTAAAGGGTGTGATTACTTTTGCCAGGTACTGTGGTTAATGCCCCTTCAGCATAATGACCGATGCCTTTTTTCTCTGGGTTTATTTGCATTGCTTACTTGCTATTGTTAACCAAGGTGACAACATTTTGCCCAATCTTTTGAGGAAGAAATGTTTGTGTGGAACATGATAACAATGTCAGTAACAACTCACCCAATAGACCACTGGCGTTGCAGAGACAACATTTGGTTTTTCTAATAACTCAAAAAATGTCAATTTTCTATACCTGCTTATCCATACAAGGTCACTGTTGCCTGTCTCCAGCAGTCAATGGGTGAGAGGCAGGATACACCCTGGACATGTTGCCAGTCCATCACAAACCCAATTTAGCGCAGCCAATTTAGCCTAACAGTCATGTTTTTGGACAGTGTGAGGAAACCAGAGTACCCAGAGAGAACCAACACATGCACTGGGAGAACATGCACACTCCATGCAGAAATCTTACTGCTGCAAGGCAACAGTGTGACTGATAGTGCCACTATACAACCCCAACAGTGGCTTTTTTGTTTGCTAAATGTTTGAGTCGGTAAAAACAAATAGTTGTACTAGATTGGTGCTACAGTGTGCTGCACAATGTGGCAAAATGCTACATATTTCAATTTGCAGGGTACATTTGTTTCTGGAGTTTCAACTAATGTAATGTATTGTTGCTGTCCTCTGTCTTCCTGCTGATAGTTTCCATTATATTTCAGGCATATTTTGGAGTATTCCAGCGTTAATCCGACAGCCCACAAACATTAGCAATTCTAAATTGCCCTTATTGTCGTGTTTTTTTCGACAGGAAAGCGGGAATAATCAAAGATGATAACTTATTGTAGATATAAAATTACAAAAGAAGAGGCACAAGAGGAGCTGCAGAACAAGGGTGACAATCACAAAAAGAAACAAACTGGTTGGCGTACAACTGCTGATTGGTGACATGCAGAACAAACATGAGTTTAATTAGCAGATTGTACTGCAGCTGAATGGGTGAAGATAGTAAATGTTGTAAAAAAAAATAAAGAAATACAATAGACAAGGAGAACTGCAGGGAACTTGAAGAGAAACAAGGAGCAACCTGACGAGGCATGAGAAATGTAACTGAAAGAGCTGAAAATGATTTGGAGAAACACGGGGAGCATATAGACACATAGCTGAGGTGATTAATGGTTTAATGACTTGGTGAGAATAATCAACCGAATGCTGTTGGTGAGCATGGACTGAGCCACTGAGGAAGAATAGCTGGAAAATACTTAAAATGGAAGACAGGGATTTGTGGAGCTACAACTGAACAGAAGAAATAACTACAGAAGGAAATAACTTAGACAAAACAATGTTTAAAAATCAAACCATCATGACATAAACAACTTTCAATCAGTGTAACAAGAAACCACACCCTCTATCAACCTTTAGGTTTAACATAAACTATCTGACCTTTACCAAGTTTTCAATTGTTTGGGTCCAAGGCCCTGGGTCAAGTATTTTTGTCTTTTAATGTAATTATCCATTAAATTAAAATGAAGTCAAAGTAAAAAAATAAAATATAAAAATGAGCGATAAGCCAAAATGCCCCCTAAAACTATAGATTGGTGCAAAATATGCAATAGCACAGAATATCACATACTTTCTTTTTACCATGTCTGTTTTTGAGATTCTCTGGCTATGTCTGCCCTGCTTGACCAGGTCAGTGAGATTGATAAGCCTGAGTGCAATGAGGAGATAGGCCGTCTAGACTCTGTTCAAAATAAACTATAACCCCAAACACCCAAAACTATGTGGAAACATGCCAAAGAAAAGACAGAAGGTTAAAGAACAGAAAGTTTTTTTTAAATCTTAATAATTTTTTTTATCATACTCACATCAGTGGAGACAAACCCAATAATTAAAGTGTTAATCCAAGGAGCATGCCTAATGGCAAAAGTGCAGTTACAGTAATTTATTGTGGAGAAACAGCCTAATATAAAAAATTATATTTTGTCACTCCCTATACCTTTTACATATAAATAGAGCACAAAGCAGAAATAAAGCAAAGCAGAATGAGGGATGAAGAGTTTAACGGTAGAACACACACAGTGTGTCATCAGACCTGCAGCTTCAAGCCCCCAAAACCACAGGAAAATAGATAAGCCAAAAGGGAGGAAAGAAAATTTCTGGGACTGGAAAGAAATTATCTCACATTTAGTCACGTAACTTCACAGAACAATACCCAGGACGCTGCTAAATGTTTTTACTCCAGTATTTTTCTGAAGACCTTGTCAAACCACAGGGCAGAACACAGGGTACCTAAAGGCAGAAGAGAAAAGATGAAAAGAAATGTGGGTGGCCAGCACTGCCGTTGGTGATGTGGAACCCACACTGGAGCTGAAAGCTGCAAAAGTACTTATAAAGCAATTGACACGAAGATGAAAAACTCTCTTTTTAATCACTGAACCATTCTCCGACTGCAGAAATACCACTCTTATTTACTACAAACTGTATAAAACAGTCAAATTCACTATAAACAGGACAAAAAAACAAAGATCACAGGGTTGTCCTCAGTGAGTTGATGGAGCAACTCTGTTTTCTCTAAGGACATATCTAAGATTTCATGATCAGTTATCATAGTTGGAAAACTTAACTTCATCACTTCATATTTACAGTTCAGCAAAAAAAAATAGAACACAAAAATATTTTTCTTACTTGACTGGAAATAAGGAACAGCTTCCACACTAAATATTGACTCACACAAATTCTATGGTATGAACCAAATCTAAGGTTTTTTTTTTTCCCCTCTCCCCGTTCCATCTCTGCATTCGCAATAAAAGTTTTCATCCAATCTGCTGAATTTAGAGACTCACCAAAACGACGAATGTTAGTCTGCAGGATGAGTCACTGACATCTCTTTAGTTTTTTCCTTTCTCAGTGGGCTGGTTGGTTGCTTAATATGGTAATTTTGCTGCTTTTACTACTGAATTCTCAATAGTGGAAAATATTTGGGGCTTTTAAGGTATTCAAAAAACTTAGTAGAAACAGTGGAAAGTAAAACTGATTCAAATACATGTTCTTGTAAAATAAATCACAAACAACATTAAGATGTTACATGAGACAGTGAGATGTACCGTGTTTTCCATCTAAATGCAAAGGCAAAACCTTAGAGTAGTTTTATCTTTGGAAAATAATCACCAAATTAGATATTTTTCATGCAGATTTAAGGCAAAATTATCCCTGCCCAGAATATTCTACTGCATCCTTGTTGCGTAACCTAGCCTGTTAAGCTAAATACCAGCACAAGATCAAATGGATGAAATTTGATTACCAGAAGTGTTTTGATTTGCAGTCGAAGGGTGTTTTATTTGGACTTCTGCCTCTGGGTATTCTAGCAGACTAGGCATTTACATAATAGATCAAATTAATGCTAATCAGTGACTGTTAAAATGGAAACAGATTCAAGTTGACCAGACAGCAAACTCTAGATATTTCAACCATTCTAGTTTAACTGAAAGCACGTTTAACACTCAACTATCAGACTCTGATATGGAAAGAAAATATAATAAATCCATGCTATCAAATATACTGTCCAGAAATGGACAACCACGTGTAGTTTGTCTAGGACTGCATTGTTTCATAAAACCCTATGCTGTAGATACACATAAAGACGTCCACACTTGTTCTATTTGGGCCTTTGTGTTTTGGTTTGTCAACAGTCTTAGAGAAGAGCGAAATCCCAATGAGAGGGTAAACAACTGTACGGTCAACATGAGAACTGGTGACGTATGGGACACACTAAGTGTCCCATACGTCACAGCTTGTTCTCTTTTCTGATATCATGATGAGCAAAGAAAATCCATAAACGGGTGGAAACCACGTGTAAACAAATTATATTTAAATTATATCTGTGCAAAGAGGAATAATCTTAAAATCAAATGTGGAATGGACTGAACTTATACTCTTGCTTTTCCAGTCACGGTGAACACTCGAGGCCCTTTGCACTATAGCCACATTCACCCAATCGCACTCACTAACACACACACACATTCATACAGGCAACTTGGGGTTAAGTGCCTTGCCCAAGGGCACATCAACATGTGACAGGGGGAAGCTGGAATTGAAAGCAACAACCCTTCCAATTGCAAAATGACTACCCATTGAGCCACAAAGCTCCACAACACCATATAAAGATATTCAGGTGTGTTTATATTGCCTTTAATGTCATTAGTCTCCGTCTAGACTCAGAGATT
This sequence comes from Fundulus heteroclitus, assembly GCF_011125445.2. Classification (NCBI taxonomy): domain Eukaryota; kingdom Metazoa; phylum Chordata; class Actinopteri; order Cyprinodontiformes; family Fundulidae; genus Fundulus; species Fundulus heteroclitus. Next base: position 10,775,715 of record NC_046373.1, on the reverse strand, counting down.
TTAGCTGAGGATGTAAGTCTCATTAAATTTGTCACTTTGAAAATACATAGTAAAGACTGAAGAGCGCAGCTTAAAAAAAACCCAAACAAACTCAGGGATTACTCAGACAGAAAGAAAACCAGAGGTGGGTGGGTGTTTAGAGTCAACGAAAAAGGTGCTGACACGGTTCTGTTTTGGGGAGAGGAGCCGCGCGTGGGGACGTTTTCAGTGACATTGAACTCAAAGAAATGTTTATTTAAAAAAAGGGGGGGGGGGGACTGAAGGCATGCAGTGGTTTTTGCGACTGGGTGGGTATATCTGTGTATGTGGTGGGGTTAGGATACGGGTGGGAGGGGGGTTAAGAAGATATATGATGTGGTATTGGAGTGTGTCCAAGTCATGGGCCGTACGTTTCACATGGCCACCCAGCTGGGTAAACACCCAATAACGGGCCACTGGCAAAAGAGCCCCACCAATCAGAAAAAATAGAGACGTAGCATCAGACAAGCGGGACCATGAGTCAGCTTCGGGGTTCAGAAACTGGAAGAAAGAAGGAGGAGTGGTTCGGTGCAACCCAATGAAGGAGAAGCAGACAGGTCAGGAGTTAAACAAATCTTCTCCGCACCCTCTGTCTAACTTTGATTTCTTTCTATTCAGATTTCCAATTTAAGTCAGCCTTCGTGGCATGAAAGTTGGCCAGCCTATGATGTAAGTGCTTTGCATGTTAAAGCATGCTCCAACAACGGTGCGTTTGCAATAGCATGTGTGGTTTTTGCACTCCTCGTTTCTTGGTGTGAAGAATGCACAAAGCAAGCAGTTAAAACCAGATTGGAAAAGCAAAAAACTGAGAAACAGGCGAGAGAGATGAGGACACAGCGTAAAGCAGAAGGGGGGGGGGGGAGAAGCAACCAAAGGAGGGAGCATCTTGAGCGTGATTTACGGTGGAGGTGGTCGACAAAATTTGGCCGTGCTCTGACAGTGAACTGTGCTCAGAGCCAGAGGAGGAGTACAGGGAGACAGATTTACATTGTGAGAACAGCTCTGGCTCTTCTGGAGCAGCTCATTGGACGCGCACTGCTCTCTGGTGATCTCTATATTCAAACCCTTCAGTTTCCTCTGGGCAAAACCTCTGCTCTTTATGGAGTAAGCATTTTCTTTTTCTCTCTCTCTCTCTCTGACTTAGTTGGGTGACATGATTTAGATTCCCTCAGTCTCTATTTCATAGGCCGAAAGCTCATGTTTGCATGATGAGATTATTTTTTCACAGAAATCTGGAAAGTGTGGCGAGGATTTGTATTCGCTCTCTTTACCTCTCACATCCCTTGAACAGAATCCAACGAATTGCCTTCGGAAGGACCCCATGTAGTAAACACAATCTACTCCAGTGTGTAATCTAATATCATCGTAAATCCAGCTGTTCTTGCAAAGCCCTTGGAGGTTTTTGGAGAACATCAGTGAACTAGCAGCAACAGGAACACCAAGGAGCACAACAGACAGGTCAGGGATAAAGCTGTGGAGGAGTTTGAAGAAGGGTTGAGTTAGAAAACCATGTTCCTGGGTTTGAACTGCTCATGGAGTACTGTCCCATCCACCTTCCAAATGATGCTCCTCCTGCAAACCGAGAAAAACACGGTCGCCCATCGGTCCAGGCAAGGAGAGCATTAATCAGAGAAACACTCGAGTGATCCATAAGTGGCAACAATGATTCAGAAACATCTCTAATATGTCATATTTAGAGGAGGGATAGAAAGAAAGCCCTTGTTAAAAGAAAACCAAAAGTTTTTAGTTTTGGTCCCACAAACAAAACTTCACATGTGGAGGAATCCAACACTGCACATCAACTTGAACACACCATCCCCGGTGACAAACACGGTGAAGGCAGCATCATGATGTGGGGCTGCTTTTCCTTCAGCAGGGACAGAGAAACTGGTCAGAGTTTAAAGGGAATGGATGGAGCTAAATACAGGAGAGTCCTGGAAGAAAACCTGGTTCAGGAATGCAAAAAGAGTTGAGATGGAGGCCGAGGCTCACCTTCCTTCAGGACAATGAGCCTGAAGATACAGCATAAGCTGCCATAGAACGTGTTCAAACGGCCCATTCAAAGTTCAGAAATCCATTTAGGTATCTGTGGCAAGAAGTGAACTTTCCTGTACGGAGACAATCGTTCCAGTCTGGCTGAGTTTAAGGCTCTTTGCAAAAAGAACGGGAAAATATTTTGAACAAAGGTGGTAGAGCCTTACCCGAAAAGACTTACAGTGATTATTGATTTATGGAGGCTAAACACAAATGCACCCACAATGTTGAGATTTTTACTAGTAAAGAATCTAGAAAAATCTTGTATTATTTTTCTTCCACTTCCCAGTTTTCCCTATACTGTGTTGGTCGATCACACGAAATCCCAACAAAATATGCTGCTGCTTGTTTGTGGTCCTAACGTGACGAAATGTGAAAAAGTTCAACAGGTGTGAATAGTTTTGCAGGGCACTGTACAGCCTTTAAAACGTTCACAAACTAATGTTCAGACAGCTTCACCTGTGTTGTCAGCATATTATGACGATCTCCTCAACTTAATGGAAGGTAATTAAGGGCATTAATTCCCTAAATCAGATATCCAGACCTCATGAGAGGATTCTGTTTCTAATGAATGCGTACATGTCACATCTACAGTGGTCCTCTTCCAACACCGTCTCAAAAAAGCTATCATTAATTTTAATCTGCGCAGTCAGTAATAAGAGAGCAGGGCAGGAAATGAATCATTATGAGTGTCTGTGTTTAGGTACGTCCTCAGTAAGACTGGGATAAACCCCTGTAGGTGTGTGTGTGTGTGTGTGTGTGTGTGTGTGTGTGTGTGTGTGTGTGTGTGTGTGTGTGTGTGTGTGTGTGTGTGTGTGTGTGTGTGTGTCTGTTTGCATGCTTCTTTTGGGGTTTTACTCCCTATTTAAGACCAATATTTGCTAAGCAGCCCCAGGGTGAGATTACCTCATATTCTTCGGCCCAGCTGTGCTTTCACAGCGTCTCCACAACAACCGACGGAATGTCCCGTCATGAGTTTCTGCCTGCCAGGAAAAAACACAAAACGAAAGTGAGACGCAGATAAAGCAGGAGTGACAGGAGTGAAGAAGATTCACTTGAAATCCAAAAAGAAACTTTTGGATTGTTGAAAAGATGAAGACCTATGTTTTTTTTTTTTTTTCTTGTTCTTCTTTGGTTATATGGACGCCTACTTTCTGAAATTGGAGCACTGTCCTGAAATTGCACTACAGTACATATCAGTGCAATATTTTTGTTTAGGTTGACAGTAAAATGAAATGCATGCTGAAAAATTACATTATTTGATTTTAAAGGGGCCTAGTCACGTATTTTGGTAAATGGCTTGTACAGCGCTTTAAATAGTCCGACAACCCCAAAGAACTTCACACTACAATCAGTCATTCATCCATTCACACACACGTTCACACCCTGACGGTGGTGAGCTGTGTTAGCAGCCACAGCTGCCCTGGCACAGACTGACAGAGATGAGGCTGCCATTCATCTGCACCACTAGGCCTTCTGACCACCGCCAGCAGGCAATTCGGGTGAAATGTCTTGCCCAAGGACACAATAACTGAGACAGTCCGAGAGGGGATCAAACCAGCAACCCACCAATTGTTAGACAAACTCCCCTAACTCTTGCACCACTGCCAACCAATATAACCAAGTTGTCGTCATGACAGTGTTTACTTAGTTGAACTATGCAACAGTGGCGCAGGAGCTATGCATATAGCTATACACACACACACACACACACTTTAACAGCTGATTTGCTGCAGGAGCCTTTGAGGTCAGATAGTGGTGAATGTTTGTTTTCTCAAGCAACCACTTATTGTGTCATCAGACAAGCGGCACATATGTTACTGTTTTTGAGTAACCTTTTATAGAAAAAGTCATAGATCTTTTCATATACTGTATACGCTTTTATACCTGAAAATATTTGATACATGCAATCCAAGGATGTTAATATTCTTGCAAACATATGGATGCCGTACACTTACTAAGGCGTGGCCGTCCGCCAGATCTGATGGGGAAGAAAGAAGCGGCCCAGAGACCAATGACATTTCTGGAGGAGCTGCTGAGATCCACAGCTCGGGTGGAAGAATCTGTTGACAGCACAATTATTGGTCATGCTCTCCAAAAATCTGTCCTTCACAGAACAGTGGCACAAGCAAGCAAACAAAAACACAGATTTGCTGTTTGCTACAAGCCTTGTAGGGGATGTGGTAAGGTGCTCTGGTCACATGAGATCAAAATTTATTTTATTTATTCATTTTGCCTAGGTGCAGAGCCTTATGTATGGGGGGGGGGGGGACAATTTGAACACACCATCGCCACTGTGAAACATAGTGGTGGCAGCATCATGCTGTGGGGATATTTTTCTTCAGTATGAACAGGGAAGCTGATCAGAGTTTGAATGATGGCGGCAGCGATGGATGACAACGTCAAACATTGCAAACCTGGGTAAAAAGAGGCAGAACTAGGACTCTTCTGCCAGGCACAGTGCCAGAAAATGTGGAAAAATCATGAATCATGAGCTAGAGTTTGGTGGCTTTGAATCACCTTTTTCCTAATCAGGAAAAACTGATCAATTAAAAAATGATCATGGTTTCTATGTAAAAAAAAATAATAATAATTTAGTTGCTTTAAGAATGGACGATTTATTTGTACAGGAAATACAAGTCATTTTCTATAACAAAAACACTGAAGTTTAATCTTGTAAAAAAAATTGGTACACAAAACACTGTATGTCTAACTCTGCTGCAAATGTCTTCATGAAAGCTATGATTATTTTTTTTCTTCACATAACTTACTGTGTAACAAGCTGGTGGCAGATGAACTCATCAACCGTAAAGCCCGTAGAAATGCTGTACAAACAGGCAACATAGATGTAGAGCATGCAGGGTAAAATATTGTAATAAAACATCATCTGTTAAACTGGGAGAATATTATCATGTTTGGAAGTCTCCTCATCTTGAAGCACTTGTTACAATGTTGTCTGCAAGGACAACCAGAGCTACTGAGACCTCGCTGTGCCGTTCAGAATGAGCATATTCAATCAGAACCCATTTTCAGTGAAAGCCTCTCATTAGTTAAAATAACAGAAAACAGAAAAAGAAATAACCTAAAGTTCTGTCTTCTTGTATCTCTTTGAAATTTTAATGTATTGTACTGGATTATAATAATTTTCTGTAGTTGTGTTTTGTTGCTCTTATAAAATTATTTTCACGTATGCTACCTGATATGCTTTTTTTATTTTAACAGATGTATTCTGATTTAACGAATTTTGTAATGGAAGTATTTTTGCCAATTTGTATGTTTTACATACATTTATTGTATCCTATTGCACGGATCGCTAGCATTCACGGCTGTAATTCTGGCATGTTTTGCGTATTGTCCCTTTTGAAATAACCATCATCGGCGACTGGTGGAAAGCTGTAACTAATGTTATTACCCAAAATGATCGTTTCTATGTAAAAAACTGAAGATGCAAAGAATTTTCTTGCAGCTATAGCGAGCAGGCATTGAAGCCCACAGTGATTCTCTCAGCAGTCCCTGCAGTGTGGACTCTTTCTTGCCATGGGAACGGACAGCTATTTGCTTTGATTTGCAACAGAAAAGCTTCTGGCTGTTAGAGAATGCTCTGTTTGGTCTTCTCTTGGCCAGTTTAAGTGTTAAAAGTGTCATTATTTAGCCGCCGAGGCCGAGAGAAGTGTGCAAACAAGCCTGTGTGACCTTCTGTCAAGAGCCTCCGTTCTCCAGAAGCTCATTAAGGGCCTCCGGGGGGACAGCGCATCAATTGGCAGAACCCTCTGGCTTCCTCTCGGGCCCATTTAAAGCCGGACCAACGGGAGAAATAGATTCAATTTAAAAGCAGAGGTGGCATAAAAGATGTGGCGCTGTGAAGAGGTGTGGGTGACTTATTAAAACCGCAGGAAAAGGCCCTTGAACTTCAGCCAAGTAGGATCTAACCCCGTGGAGAGCTGCCGGGATATGTAGAAAGTTGGATGCACTTGTCGTGGTTTTTAAAGACTTGATTGGAGTCGGATTTTCCTCTCAACCGAGCAGGAGACAAAAAAGCGTCAACCCCTTTCGCGCTGGCAGCCGCAGACCGACCATGGACCTTCACGAATCCATGTTAATAAACTTTGTCAGCGACATGAACCTGATCGGGTTCACCCAGAAGTGCGCACTAGGAGCAGCGGAGGAGCAGGTGGACATCGCCCCATGCTGCGCAAACAGCCCGACGCGGCTGTGCGGCTCTTCCTGGGCCAGAGCTCCGCAGGACAGAGGGCGCAGCGAGCGTCCGACGAGCGGCTCACCGAGGTGCTGCAGCCGTGGGAGCAACAGGTCCAAGCGGAGGAGGATCATCAGCGGCGTCCAGCGGCAGGCGGCCAACGTGCGGGAGAGAAAGCGGATGTTCAGCCTGAACGAGGCGTTCGATGAGCTGAGGAGAAAGGTTCCCACCTTTGCGTACGAAAAGAGGCTGTCCCGGATCGAAACGCTGCGTCTGGCAATCGTCTACATCTCCTTCATGATGGACCTGCTGGAGAACACCTGAGAACGAGTTGTGTGACTTTTTTTTTTTTTTTTTTTTTTTTTTTTGAGAGAGAAAAATAAGCTGCTACTGGATTCAGAGATTACACAGAAATGAATGAATAATCAGCTGCGGTGAAGCAATACACGTATATGCTTTATTCTCCTTTTGCAACATAGTGATATATTATGATTATGATTATTATTGTTAATAATATTATTATTATTTGTAGTAGTAGTAGTAGTAGTAGGAGGAGCAGCAAATAGTTGTACATTGAACATACTAAATATTGTTGGTACCCTGAGCCGAGTTTGATTTGAGGCTCCTTTTCCAAACCATCACCAACCAAAGCACCAACAACGAATCAACTGTTCAAGTTGGATTGATTTTTGTACATTTAATAAGGTTAAATACACAATGATCATGCCTAAATGTCATGGTTTATCAAAAAGCCAAAAGGGGGATTGTTTTAATCACTGTACGCGTTTTTTTTTTTTTTTTTGACCATCCAGTTATTTGCTTTGCATCATTTATACAATAAATAACAGTGGATAAGCAGTGAAACAAACAATGTTTCAGTAAAAACTCCGAAACGGTTAGGAGAGGTTGGATTAATTGGTCAGATCGGATGTGCAAGTGCAGCAGCAAAATAAAAAAAATAATTAATCTAGTATTTAAAAAAGATGCATCCTTTGCATGTCTATAAACATTTCCGTCTACGCAGGATACCAAGGGAGCAACATACAGCGTCTTCCCTAGGTTACCAGAAACACCACAGAGACATAACCATGCACAAAGGCAGGGTACTTTTTTGTTTGCTTCTTAAAAAAAAAAAAAAAAAAACGTCTTTCCACACAATCATAGGAAAAGTATTTAGGTATGTGGCCATAGTGTTTAAGTCATCGTTTCAGTATCCTCGCTTGGTTTATTCTGTTCAAATAAGTGACTTCCTCCAAAACTGTGAGATGGAAAGCTAATTATTCATTCTTGAAACTCCTGATCTACATCAGAACTTCAAAAAACCATTGACCCTTGAGATCTTACTGTGAGTTTCAGCACCTTGGAGAGTTATGCACCTCACCTGCCCTCTGCAGAACAGGTGAGCTGCAGGAGGTTTTTTTTTCCCTCCTCCATAGTGCGATAATTTGGTTTTCTACCCTGGGAAATACCCCATTTGAGAAAAGAAGGTGGGAATGAGTCAGTTTAATCCTTCATGAGAAGTAAATCTACAATTTGATCTAATCACAAGGCCTTAACAGCATCACAGCCTATCTATCACCCAATTTACACCCCAGAGCTTAACTCTCGTTCAGCGCCACGCAGTGAATCTTGGATTTGCCTTTCAAATCTTTTGCATTTCTGATAAGCACCACCACCACCACCCCCAAATACAACAACGGCAGCTCTGTTCTTACGGTTTGTTTCTCTTTCCTTCCGTCCTCAATAGTGTCTAGAGCTCACTGGTCAAATATGTACACTATTGCTGTCATCCTTCCTCCCATTCCACCTTTACCACATCTAGTATTTGCGTTATGCTCCGGCCCTAAATACGCACCCGCTGTGCGCACCGATCCGCCCCTCAGCGCACCCTTGGACGGGACGGATCTTCCTTTAAACCTGAGCTGCTGTGCCGGGATCCCCTGTGGGGAAGTCGGGCCCATTTAAGTGCATACCTCAACGCCGAGCAGCTGACGGGAAAATAAACACGTCGGTCTGCTTATAGCAGCAGAGGCCTCCTGCTGGGACAACCTCCTGTGCTTCAGTGGTCTGATGTTTTTTAATCACCGCTGGTCCCTTCTGAGGCGTCTAAACCTAGCAGCACACGGAGACATTTTGGTGGGGGTAACTTAGAGCTAGTTTCTGTTTATTTTTGAGTGTGAAAGAAGAAAAGCAGATGAAACTTTCCGCACCCGAGGATCTCCGGAGATTTGAAAAAAATATAAGCTCCGAGAGAGCCACTATTGTCATGAAAGAAATCTAAAGTCATACGTGTGTAATACTTTGAACAAAACCGAAATAGACACACTAAGGGATTTTGAGTAATAAATTAATTTGTTCAAAGGTCCAAATGTATTAAATATATGATCTAAAAATAAATATCTACACCATTACAAATTGCATCATTACATCTTCTTTACATCCTGATATCATAGGTAAATATTTAGTTATTTATTTATCTCGTTATTTTTAATAACAATACATATACAATTCAATAACAATAACAATAATTTAATAACAATAATCAACATTATTATAATTTACTGTGCTATACTATACTTTTTAAAGTGTCACCATGACTCCTGAATAAGACCAATCACCTTGGGTGATAGCAGTGTGAGCTCCGCCCACTGGCTTTGAAGGTTGAAAACAAATCCAGAATGTTCTGCAAAAACACAGTTCATGAATTTTGTTTCATACACGTTAAATGATTTAATAAATACTGTAATCATATATTTTGATAAGTAAACGTTTTTAAGATGCCAGTAAATGATTGGATTAATTATTGCCACACTTAGTTGTGTAGTCTATAAATTTGTAAAAATGTAAATAATTAAATACATGTATCATATATTCTATATATGTCTTTATTTTTAATATATAACGTGTAGTACTTATTTAACAAATTAAGTGTTTTGAGTTGTGGCACTCTTGGCTGTAGACATATAGGTGCATCTCAATAAATTGGAACATGGTCGGCAACTTATTATTTAATTACAGTAATTCAGTCCAAAAAGTGGAACTCCAATACACACAAAGTGATACATTCTTAAGCGTTTATTTTTGTTTCATTTTGATTATTCTGGTTTACAGCCAATTCAAACACAAAATTCAGTTTCAAAGAAAATCTGAACACTACATAGACCAAGAAAAACAAACATAAAGGAATGTTTTATGGCCTACAGTAATGGGAAAGTCTGTTGAGTTCATTGGCACTCTGCAAAAAGAGGTTAGGCCACATAAAGTAACGCCAAAGAAGCTAACTGTAGTCCTGTTTCCAAGCAAATTATTGGAAAGTTTAGTGGAAAGAAAAAGGGGGAAACGATGGGGATAACCACAGCTTTGAGAAGAATGTGAAACCAAGCTTTTGCAAAAGATTGGGGGAGATTTACAAGGCATGAACTATGATTTAAGTCAGAGATTTAACAGCCACCAGACAGCTCCAGGACATTGGCTTCAACTGTTACATCTCTTGTGCTACACTTGTGAACCAAAGACAACGGTAGAACTATCTTAACTTTCATAAAGAGCTAAAGAATCGAACCATTGCTCAGGTGGAGAGTCCTTATTTCAGATTAAAGTCATTTTTGCATTTCATTTTGAAATCAAAGTCAACAAGTCTGGAAGAGGAGTGAAAAGGAATAAAAGTTGCTTGATGTCCAGTGTACTGTTTCCAAAGTTAGAGATGATTTGTTCAGCCAAGTCATTTGCTGGTGTTGGTCCACTAGGTTTTATCATTTCCAGTATCAGTGCAGCTGCCAGAAGGTATCCTTAGTAAACTCAATGCTTCTGGTGACAAGCTTTATGGAGATACAGATTTCCTTTTCTAGCAGGACTTGGCCGGCACCCACAGTGCCAAATGTGCCAATACCTGCTTTGATGACAATGGTACCACTGTGCACGATGCACAAATTGCCCTGGCCTAAGCCCCATTAAGAATCTGTGGAGTATTGCTAAATAGAAGATGAGTGAGTTCAAATAATCCAGATGAGCTGAAGGCCTCCATTAAAGTAACTTGTGCATACTGGTGGAGAGGCTTCTAATGCAAAGGAATTAAAATTATTTCCCATTAACAATCGTGCAATACCGAATTATTTTTATTTTATTTTTTGAAAAAGAAATGATCTCCACAGAGTTAGAGTTTGCTCAAGATGCACGACTTTTAAACCACCACATCCTCCCACTTCTGTGTGGAGAAGCTTACATGTTTTAAGGAGTTTTTCCTAAGTCTCCTTCTCCCGCAGTATTATATTACACCCCTCCTCTCCCAATCACAGAGTCCTCCCCAAAATCCTCCTGGCCTCTCCTCGCTATAAGAGCCTGGGGTCGTCCCAGCCTGGCAGATACCTCTCCCTGTTTGTGGCGCATAAGATTTCATAATCCAGATCTAAAACCAGCGCAGGCCATACGCCTTAATATAGCTCAGCTGTTTGTTGATATTTTGTGACACTTGAAGAGGACTTGGGCCAAGGGGTTCACAACTGTACAAGAAACTGTGCGACGGGCTAATTAAAGTCCCTCTGAGAATACGATGCGGGAAGACGACTCCTCCCCGATGGACAGCGCTGGGAACAGCGAGGAGGAGAGCGACCGTCAGCTGCCGCGGAGAGGGGCGAGGAAGCGGCGGGCAGCGCGCAGGAGCACAGACGAGGAGGAGGAGGAGGAGGGAGGCGTGGGGAGCCCCATCCGGGACAAGAAAAAGTGCAGAAAGATCCGCGACGGCGGTGGAAGCGGAGGCAGCGAGGCCAGCAGCAGCAGCAGCCCAGCGCGCTCTTTCGACGACCTGCAGACGCAGCGCGTGATGGCCAACATCCGCGAGCGGCAACGGACGCAGTCACTCAACGAAGCGTTTACGTCGTTACGTAAAATAATCCCCACCCTCCCGTCCGACAAGCTCAGCAAGATCCAGACGCTGAAGCTGGCGGCCCGCTACATCGACTTTCTGTGCCAGGTTCTCCAGAGCGACGAGCTGGATGCGCGAGGGACCAGTTGCAGCTACGTGGCGCACGAGCGCTTGAGCTACGCGTTCTCAGTTTGGAGGATGGGGGGCGCGTGGTCCTTGTCCACCACTTAACACTAACTGGACTCGGGATGTCTGTGATGGGAAATCAGGGTAAGCTGGGACACTTTCACATTCCATACTGCAGGGACACAAGGTGTGCCAAACGCAATCTGGGCATGTACAGAGCGCATAAGAGCCATACTCCAATAAGTAAAGTGTTGCATTTTTTTTTAAAATAAGTGTGTGCACTGAGCATTTGACAGTGCTGAGACCTCAGTTGCACAACAAATACTCCATATAGAACATTGACTATCAATGGAAATATGGGGATATTCACCTGCAAAAAGGCGATAGGCATATACTAGACTTCACAGAAACTATATTTGATAAAATATTGCAAAATATCATCTGCATAACATGATATTTCAATGCAAGGAAATGACTTTTTCCCATAAAAAGATTTTAGTCATACATCACTTACCATGCTTTATTGGTTTAAACCTTATAGATTTAAACTTTATTGGTTTAAACTTTTTGGTCAACTATTTCAAAATATCATCTGCATGACATGGGCTATCATACATGCATATTCACTTACAAAAAGATGTAGGCATTGAACTTGTACAAGGTTCTATAGACAGACAGTACAAATGTTTATTGGTAAAAAAGAAAACTAAAAAAAATTAATTATTATCCCTGTAACATTCTGTATCAATGCAAGGGAAATTAGTTTATCCTACATTAAACCTTTAGGCATACGTCACTCACCAGGTTTCACAGACTGTACAGAAACCTTCTTTGTCCAAAAATCATAAGCTGTCACCCACATAACATGCAAAATAAATGTTTTGGCTGCAGACATTTGTTTTCTTGTACAAAACTTGTATTTCTTTCACAGACTGAGGAACCAGTGCATCGGGCCAAAGACAGCCGAGTCCCAGGATCAGCTGATCTGCTTCAGGCCTCTGAGGAACGCAGCCCTTTCGCATTTCCCTTTGCATGGATTGTAATGTTTGCAAAGGGAGCACTTAGGACAGCCGGGACGGATATGAAGACAGAGAGAGACCACTGCGACTATGAATGTTGTAAAAGCAAAACGAGCCCCCCAACAAACTGCTCTGTTTTGAAACATGAGAGAGAGAGAGAGAGAGAGAGAGAGAAAGAAAAAGGACAATCAACTCCACATTCCCTGTGACAATGTTTCATGGAAAACGAAGTATCTTGTATTTATTTTTGTATGCAGGTATGACATTTCCTTAATCCTCTTTCTCCAATAAAGCTTATTTATTTTCAGGATAGTGTTCAATGGGTAGACAATTTATTGTGTTGTAAATATTTGGCGATGTGATGAATAAAGATGTTTTTAAATGCAATTTCCTATCCCTTTCAGCCGTCTGTCGGTTCATTCAAGCTTTCCTGAAACTAAAATAAACCGAATAATGACAGGCCTTTCTTTTCCAACTCTTTTGGAAGGTTCTTACGGTCTATGTAAACGTTATTTTCATTGGTTGTTGATAAAACCCAAGGGAACTGAGGCAAAGTGGAGGGGGTAAAAGAAAACATTTCATACTGTTGGCATATTCAGCAGTGATGTCAGGAGCTCAGGGATCTGGGAAAGCCATAATTATCTGGTGGTCTGTTTGAACACTGTGAATACAGAGTCTTGGAAGGCATACATGATATTCCCAGATGTCCTCCAAGCCACAGGCCAGCATTGGGGGAAGCCACTGCAGGTGCTACAGCAGCTAGATCAGGGGTTTTGACAGATAAACACGCTAAATAATCATACACAAAAATGTCAAAGAAAAACGAGGCACGGAACCTTTCTTGGTAAAACAGCTGGTAAAACACTTTTAAAAAATCATGCAGATGCAATACCGAACCATTGCAGTATGACCTTTTATTGAAAAAAACTCAAACAAATTAAGACAAACTGCTCATGCAGCAAATTAACAGCCTGTGTAAGCACATATCCCGCAAAAATATGTACTTAAATATGGAAATGTCCTGTATCTGGGCTTACATATGACCAACAAGGGTAAAAAGAATATGTCTAAGTATCAAAGTTTGAATCCTTTGACTCTTTCACTCAAAAAAAAAAATCCTAAAGGCAGCTACTTCATATAAAACACTTGTGAAGAAAAAGGCTACAGTAACGCTAATGTGAAGGCTGTGTGGAAATCCAGCTCTCTGCATGGTTGTTAGGGGATGATTATGGAATCATTATTGGGGGTTTTTTGCGCCACAGCTTGCGTGCAGAAGGTAAAGCCATCAGCTCTGACCCTGAAGCCCCCGCTGACCGACAAGGGGGAATCAATTCCCACCCTTAGATTACCGTGGCTGTGTTATCTTAAACTTGAGGCTGTTGCTCTGACACGGAGGAATGTCACCTCTGAGGCTTCCAAACACGCACACAAACACATACAGGTTATAAACACAAAGAGGGAGATTTCTCACGCCTATGAAACGGGGAAATACATTCCACACCCAGAAGGAAAGACAGCAAAAAAAAAAAGAGGGGGTCCTGCAACCCCGGCTCCTGCCCTCTTTGATGTTCAGAAGTAATGGGATGACCGCTTGTTATCAGTGTGAAGGCATCTGGCTCTCCAATTTTAAGTGTACTGTGATTTATAGACTCTTTGATGACTGACACAAACTCGCATACACTCTCTCTCCCGCTCATTAATCTTCGCTTTATGTCTCCTGACTTTTTTCGGCTTTGCAGTCCCTAAACGGATCCAAACCAAAGGTCCAGGCCTCTCTCTGTGACGTACCGGCCCAAAGATGAATTACACCCTGAAAACGGCTCTGGGTTCAAGTGTGTTTGGTCGGTGAAACACCGCAGCAGAAGTGTGCCTGTCTCTCTTTGCTTTTACCAGGGCTGCTTCTCCCCTGTGTCTCTGTGAAGTTCCCCCGTTATGGGGCAACAAGCCCTGGTTTACATTAACCCTCAACACCACAAAAAGACCAGGACAGGGGGGGGGGGGGTGGGACAAGGAAGTCAGGCTGAGACAGACAGGGGGGAGAAACAAAGTTGATTTGGAAGTCTGGTTTCCATTAGAGCTAATTATCTGTGTTTCATCTCAACCTAAAGAGTTAGTGTGTGCACATGAGTGTACATGTTTATGTGTGTTCTGCGGATCCTTCTTAACTTATAAAGCGTAAGCGAAGGTAATCGTACCTCAAGCCAGTCTTTGGGGCACATTGCTTAACTCCTCTATTAAAGTGAGTCACAGTGGAATAAATCGTTCGGCTGCCCTCGGAGGAGCACAGCGTGTTTTTGCTTCAGACGAAGAAATGTAGCTTCATTGCTGAAATGAATCCAACATCAGAAAGCGGAAAGCACACCAACGCGTGCAAACTCGTGAATATTTGTCCTAACCTTTTTTTCTCTTTTGAACAACTGCATTGGCATTTACATGTCCCTTGACTAGAAACGGTGCCTTGCAAAATTGTTTGTATCCAGATTCTTTGCAAATAACCCAAAAAACAACTTAATTTCAGGATAATTCAGAGTGATATCTAAATCCTATATAAATGATCAAACTTTTAAAGGGACTCCTTGAAAGGACTTTTAAATTAAATTAACAGGCTGGATAAGAGCAACAATATTTAGAGAAGTGTCCAAGAGGGCCATGACAGCTCTGGAGGAGCCAGCGAAAACGACAGCTCAGGTGGGAGAATATGTTGAAAGGACGTGGAATTAACAATTCTGGTCTTTATAGAGTGGCAAGAAGGAAGCTATAAGAAGTCAGGTTTGCAGATTGCCACTAACCCCAGAGGTCAACCCTCCTATCATGTGGCAAAAGTGGCTTCTGTCAGATGTGGCCAAAACAGAACTTTTTGGTTTGCGTGCAGAGCACCTATTTGGTAGAACATTGGCGTTCCTCATCACCACCCCGAACACACCATGTACACAGCAAAACACAGTGATAGAGGCATTGTGATGTGGGTGCAAATTGATGTAGATCCTTGAAACGTGGCTAAGAAGAAAGAGCGAATAGTTGTGGCCACTGCATAGACTTAACAGCGTCTGAAGCACATGACTGTTGCATCTATCCACGTTTGATGCATGTAGAGTCACAGCCAGAATTACAGATGCTCAGGAGTTACAGTGGTTTAGTAGGTTTTGTTACAAAAGCATGAGTAGGAGTAAAGGGGGGGGGGGGACTGTTGGATGATGTATTTATTGTATTTATTGAGCAAAAAACACCCATGAGATGAGAAATCTGTACCACCCAAGCTTGATGGTGGGTTAAGGAACCAGGGGACACAACCATGGGAGAAGGAGCATCCAGGTTAAAGCACCTGATTTAGTGCTCAGGTACAGGTGTGGCAAGGAAAGACGGTAGCAATTATGTTAAACAAGCAAATGTCATGCCTATCAACCAGCCAGGGAATATAAAACCATTTCTTACTGTGAGAAAACATTAAAAGATCATTTCCAAGCCAACCATGCTCTTGGATAATGCAATAAACCCAAGAGTTCAGTCTCACTGTACAGTTTCATCTGACTTATTAACTGACAAAAACAAGCATGGCTTGCGTAGAAAGCAGTCAGGGCAGCATATCGTAGGCGTGCAGAGCTGCGTCACCATCAAGAGCCACAACACCTCCTGTGGACGAGTTAGACCAAAGTAAAAAAAC
The DNA here is from genome assembly GCF_011125445.2 of Fundulus heteroclitus. Lineage (NCBI taxonomy): Eukaryota > Metazoa > Chordata > Actinopteri > Cyprinodontiformes > Fundulidae > Fundulus > Fundulus heteroclitus. The sequence continues at coordinate 10,759,801 of NC_046373.1, read as the reverse complement.
GTTTGTCTGTTCATGGCAGAAACTGTCTAAGCTGTCGAGAATGGTGGTGGAGGGACGGTTTCGGGCTTGTTTTGCACTTACAGGACCTCGCGGTTATATATTTGACCATGCATTCCTCTGTCAACCACATAATTCTGAAGTCAGATGCAAAGCTATCAGTCCCACATCTAAAGCATGTCACCAAGAGGCAGGAAGAAATCGACACCAGGATGACCAACAAGGACCAAGGTTTTACGATGGCCGAGTCAAAGTCCTGAGTTTAATCTGACTGAAATGCTGTGTGTCTGAAAAAGTCTGGGAGAATTGTGCACTTTGTGCAAACATGGGGTATATTTTCTTTTCCCTACAGCTGAAACTAAATGACAGGCATAGCCAGAGACCCGAGAGCTGAGAAATGTGATAACAAATCTTTCCCAAATCTTCCCTGTGATGTTTTTTGTTTTATCTGAGATTTAAAATCAGAACGTTAAAAAAACAATTAAACCATTCCATTTTCCCCTAAATATAGCTTAACCTTTCTGCAATTAAGACCAAAATACGTCAAATCATGGCCAGAATGACTAATGAGACCACTGCTGACAGAGGAAGTGAGGGTAAGTTCTCAGTTGGCCCAGCTGTCTATCAAACTGATGAGTAGTCGCTCACACACATCCCCTGAGGTCGGTGCCAACAGCACCCATCAGTCCTGACCTGCGACCTCTCAAACTCCCCTTCTCCACAGAATGAAGTGACCCCCCCCCTCCCAAAAACCGGACCACCAGTCTTCATATTCATTCCCAGAAGATTCACACTCGGACTGCTAAAACTCAACGATGCACGGGGCAGAGCATGAGGCCGATAGATGGATCGAGGCAAAGGGCCGAGCCGCTGAAGCAACGGGAAGGAGAATAGAGCAGCCGAGAGCGATGGGAACAAACTCATACGAATCCGTTGAGCTTCTCCTCCCCGCGGCTGTTTATCCTGCAGATTGAGTTAAACAGAAGACCTTTATGACTCTCCACATACCAGACAATATCGCCGCAGCCTCGCTTTACAAACATAAACACGGGGGGCGCTCTATCAAAGACCGGCACGGCTCAATCAAACACACGGGCTTTTTCTCCTAACTTAATTTACCGCTCCCCTCACAAAGTGCCCTTATTGGATTTAAGCTTTCTGAAATTTTTTGGGACCTTTTAGGAGGTCTGCCGATTAGGGTTGAAGAGGTTTTGCTGTGTTTACCTTGTAAAACCGCAGTGGCTTTCTTATCACGGGCAGATCTGCAGACTATTGGTATGAAAAAGACCTCAGGTCACACACGGAGCGATGTCTGAGAGAGGACATTGTTCGCCTCGACACAGGCCTATAGAAAGCACAAGGAATATGTGGGGAAATCCATGTAACCCTGTTGTGTGAATGGTACGACACAAGCTCACACACACACACGCTCAGGGTTGCATCATGCTGGGATTATATAAGGTTTTTCGAGCCTTTCTCTGTTGAAAGCAATAAGAGGAGCACAGCCGCGGTTTATTGGCATTCCGGGGGCCCCTGTCATGAGTGATTGTGCACAAACACACACATCACGGCGGAGTGAGGGACGTCTTGCCAGCAGAGCAGCTCCAGCCTCGGTGTTGGTCCAAGGGGAGCTGAGCTGGAAGAGAAAATAGACATTAAAAAATTGTGCCGTCTTCCCTCTGGTGTTAACTGCGGGGTGGTCTCTCTTTTTCTGTCTCCACCTTCTTTACCTCTGTCTCCTCGCTCCCTCTCTCTTTAGTTTGAGGTGGTCTTTCTACCTCTCCCTCGATCCAGTGTTCCCATCTTAAATCAACCCATCTCTCTTATTTTCTCCCTTTTCATCGTGGCTCTCGCTCACTTCCTTCTCTTCTTCGAACCGTATTTCTTTGCCTTCTTTTTATTTTCCGATGCAAAAAAAAAATGCTCTTCCTGTCTTTTGCTTACCTTGTGCCGCTTTCCAAAAGTTTATGCAAGCACACGTTTTTTTGGGTTTTTTTTAAGAAAAGGGAGAAAACCACAGAGAGACAAAGAGAAAGATGTCAGGACTGTAAGAAAACAAAGTCTTGCTGATGCGGTGGTAATTGCCAGGCAGCATTTTTCAAGCCAGTTGTGCTCTGAATCAGTTTGTGGGCGTTTTCTTTCATTCTTTCTTGTTTTTCTTTTTGACTTTGCGGGAAAAAAAAAGTTTCATATTAGAGGACGATATGTGTTTCACTGGCTGGTGTTAGTGCCTGCGTGGCTGTCTAAAGGTGTTGGTTGTGCAATTTTATAAGGCCGGTGTTTGGTGTCATTTGAACCTTTCGCATGTTTTTTCAGCTCTTGTAAAACCGGCCTAAATGCCCCATAATTCTCTTCTCCCTCCGGCAGCCTGGTTAAGGTTAGTGCCAACTTCCAAAGTTTCTCATACCTTCATGCACGCACTTGCACGCACGCAAACACTCATTTAAACCGTGTTCTTGGCATTCTTTCAGGAAAACGTAAAGTAACACTGCCTTGTAAAAAAAAAAAGGGAAGCAAAAGGTCCTGAGACCAAAAGTACACATAGTAAAAAAAAAAAATGCATGGCAAAAAAAAAAGGAAAACTGTGTTTCCAAACCAAAGTTAAGACAGAACCGGGCCTATGGACTTGTTGCTGATAGTATTGTAAACGGTTCTTTTGCTGTTTGGTTGAGAGCACACATCATCTATTTCAAACAGCAACAAAATACAAACAAACAAAATAAAAAAAGTTCCTACATCTACAATAGCAAACTTCAATATGAGGCAATTTCAGGTTGAAGAATAACAGGAAGTACTGCAGAACTATTGAACAGAAAGAAATTAATGCATAGTTTTCTCTTGTAAGAATAAATAAATATCATTGGTTTTCAGAGGTCCTCGGTCAGTACTGTACAAAATCACCAATCACTGCAATCCCAGCTGCCACACTTTTGAGTTATGTCTCCACCAGCTTTCCATATCTAGAGATGGAACATTCTCTGCATTCTTCTTTGCTAAATAGCGGCCTGTTGATGTTCCAGGGCTGGTCTGGCTGTATGTGCCCTGGTCCTGCTGGAGGATCAACTCATGCTCCACTTTACAAACTATGAGTACAGCTCAAAACATTAGAGTGGCATAAAAAGGTTCACATATTTGTCACATTTTTCAGAAAGTTCTCATATTATCTGATATTATGTGGATGTGAAATATTCCAAGCATTTCTTTCCTATAATTTTGACTATTATGGCTCGCAGAAAATGAAAAAAATTAAGTTTAGTGTTTCAGAAAATTTTAGTGTCATACTGTAAAAATTGAAAGTTGACTGGAAGGAATAGGTGTGGTAAAAAAAAAAAAAAAGCATTTTGTTTGGAAATCAGGGTCCCGGAGTCTGGAGGAAGAGTAGAAAGGCCCAGAATCCACATTGCTTGACGTCAGGATGAAGTTTCCAGTCAGGGATGGTTTGGGCTGCCATGTCATCTGCTGGTGCTGGTCCACTGTGTTTCCTGAGGTCCACTGTCAACGCAGCCATCTACCAGGAAATTCTAGAGAACTTCATGCTTTCCTCTGTAGACAAGCTGTATGGAGATGATTTCATTTTGCAGCAGGACCTGGCTCCTGCCAACACTGCCAAAGGTACCAAAAGCTGGTTCAGTTGTGCTCTTGTTCTTGATTAGCCTGCAAACTCCACCTGATGTGAACCCCATAGAAAATGGCGGGGCTGTTGTCAAGAGGAAGATCCAGATCCAACAAGGCAGACGATCTGAAGGCAACTATAAAAGCAATCTGGGCTCCCAGATTACACCTACGCAGAACCACAGGCTGGTCGCCTTTATGCCGCAGCACGTTGATTCGTACAGGAGGATGCCCAAACAAGTATTGAGTAAAAAGAAATAAACACTTCTGTTTAAAATGTCCTTTGTAATTGATATTATGTAGTATTCAAATTTTCTGAGACAGAATTTTGGGGTTCATCTGTAAACCACGATTATCAAAATTACAGGGGGAAACAGGCTTGAAACATTTCACTTTTATGTAATAAAGCTATTATAGATATAAGTTTCACTTCCTCAAATGAGTACAAAATATTTTGAACATTTCTAGTGTTCAAAGTTTTCAAGCTGTACTTTTATAGCTGCCTCTGACGGGTTTTGCCCCAAGACTAGACTGTATTCACCATAAATCCAACTACCTTTAAATATTTGGTTCCTATTTAGAGAGAGGCTTTCAAAAATGCTCTCTCCAAATTTCTAAAACTTCGTGCTTAAGTTTGTTCTATTAGTTGAGGACAGAAAGACCAGGCCTCTATAAGAAGAGCATGTTTACATTCAACCACATTATTAACTTGTTGCAAACCTGTATTACATGCTGTAACATTTCCCCGAGTGTGCCCCTCTCATGTTTGTGACATACTCCTCCAGCCTTATCCTACCTGAAGGCTTAAAATGTCTTGTAACCCGTTTCTTTTTGTTTACAATTCACACATGGGTCCCAACTTCTTCAGAACCGATTTTGTATTTTGTCAGCAAGTGTTTGTATCTTTCAAAAACAGTCTCCAGGAGTTATGGCATAGTAAAATAAAAAAAATAAATAAAAAAAGCCAGGCGCCAAAATTACATCAAGACAGAGGAGTGTGTGCCAAAGTGTGTGCATATGAGAGAGAGAGAGAGAGAGAGAGAGAGAGAGAGAGAGAGAGAGAGAGAGAGAGAGAGAGAGAGAGAGAGAGAGAGAGTTATAAATAGTAGGATCATCTGGAATACATTAGAGGTACAGTTTTTAAGTGAACAGGTCCGCTACCTGCAGCCGCAGAAACCTCAGAACAGACACCACAGAGCCCCAAGCTGGACACACACAACGGCACAAAGCAAAGCATGAGAAATAAAGCTATGCAACACAAATCCAAGCAAAACAAAGCACAAAATAAATCGGGGTGGGGGCGGGGGGGAAGCTTTACTCAACATCAGAACTTGAGCACAGTAAGATCAGCTGCACGGCTGGAAGGTAAACAGAGACTGTTGGGGAATGCTCAGCGTGAATTTATTAGCTTCACTAATAATGGGTGGGAAAGCAAAATGTCTGAGCCAGGTTGTACAACGTTTAACTGACTATATAACGCTTCCTGACGCCACACATGTGATCACCACCTGCACACGTTTAACGCATGGATCCCCCTCCTTCCTCAGGTAAGTGAGAATGCATGAACGATATAACTTAACTTTTCTCACCCGGAGAGCAAATTACAGGAAACTTTAAAAGTCCCTATAATTATATAATTAATTAAATTATTTGTGTACAGTCAGTGTTATTTTTTCATAAATCTTCACTTCCAACCTCGGTTGGATCTTTTTTTCCAACATCCTGCTTTTATTGCACAAACTTTTGCACAAATCCAGGGTCCCTAAAATCGTGAACTTCAGCAGGAAATGGACCCTCCCCCCTTGAAGCAGATTACACGCGCCCACAGTGAAACCTGAGCCACAGGAAGTGGTCCTGCGCTGCATCATGTCAGGAAACACAAATTATTCTTCGCTTCATTTCTCTCTTCCAATGGATTTTTCTACTCCCACGTGTTTTTCTCTTCATGCGTTTGTTTTGATTTCTAGCCCTTAAGAGAGAAACAAACTACCTGCGTTATCTCAAAATGAGTTGCTTTCAAACTTCTTTTTTTTTCTTAAAAAAGGACAAAAAGAGCAGCCGCTGCGGTTGAACAGGCCCCCAAATTCCGGGAAATATTCGCTCCCAGAAGGCTTGAGGTATTCCTGCCCTCAGTAAATGTGCAAAACTTTCAATAAATGTCCTAAATGGATGCGAGGAAGGTTTGGCTGAAATGGTTTAACAGTTCTCTGGATGCCTGTGTCGTTTTGGAGAATATAGATGATGTTGTAAAGGGTTCAGAGAAGCACTAAAAAGAACTGTTCTTAGTGAGCGTTAGACAAAAATATGATAAAACTATCCAGCATGACACAGGGCACAACAATTTCAAATCCCTTTGTATTTATTTTACTGACAAGCAAGGTTTAATAAAATCCTGATTGTGGGTGTCTGTGGAGTTTGTACAGGGGGGACTCCATAAACAATCTTTATTTTTGTTTGTTTTTAATGATCCTATGATATTTGCCACACGGTTTCTTTATACAATCTATAACTTCCATTGATAACTATGTTTCTGTGATCAACCCCTGTTAACTTGGGATCTCCCCTAACAAAAGGCAGCCAAGCAACAGAGCCCAATCTTACAGGACAACTTTCTTCGTGATCTTTAGACATTTTCAAGGCAAAATTCCACTTGAGCTCTAAATTACATCTTTACCTTTTAGTTACCTCTGTCTCTAAATCCTATAATACATGTTGGAATTTATGAAACATGTTTCAGACTTTAGTGCAGCCCATGCCATGTAATTTTTCAAGTCTCCTCTCTGTGCTCGTGTTTTGTTGGTGACGTAACTGCAGATCGTATCCAAACGGTTCGGTCTGCCAGACACAGTTTTTCGGGTGTGCCAGTATATATCTCCCTTGCCCAAGTAGAATTCCTGGTCAGCAACTGCTAAACACTGTACTGCCTAAAGATATTCTTCAAAAGATGAGAACAAAGTCAGGTTACTTGGGAGGAAAACATAAACGACAGACTAAAGAATTGTGCACAAACACGTGCAGTCTTTTGCAAACGACATGGTATTGTAAAGACAGTTTTGTTGGAAACAAAAGTTCGGAGAATACGAAATATTGCATCTGCACGTCCAAACTCTAAATGGCAAAATGTTTTTAAAAAATTGTTGGACTGATCTATTCACCGGAGAGGGAAGTAACAAAGTGTTCTTTTACATAAATGTTGTTCCCTTCTATATATTTTGATGTGCAGTCGAGGTTTCAATGTTTTTGGAGCGCGTAGATGACATCTTCAGACCACTAGAGTGAAGGTTTGTAGTGAAAACATTTATTTTAATGATAATTATCACTTTAGATGAATCTGAACCTGCCATTCGCATGGTGAAAACTAATGGTGGCCGCATCATGCTGAGGAGATACTTTTCTTCAGTGGAGGAAAAATTACAGTTTGTTTTAACCTTTTTACAACAATATGTATATCATACAAATAATTATGTTTTTTTTTTTTTGTTTTTTAGATTTTGCTTTATTGAAAGTAAAATCATTGGGCTTTAACAAAAGCATGGCACACTGTACAATACAGGTTCGGCATGTATGGTGTGACTGACATCAATCAATGGATGTGGGGTATTTATAGTAAAGCTATGATGTGAAAGGAGCTAGTAATTAATTCACAAAGGGATTGCCATAAATCGCCAACCAGATTTTCCAACTTTCGCTAGAAAGAGCAATTTGCTGTGCAAAGACAATATGTCTGATTTACAAACATAATTCATCTGAGCTAGTCAGCCTCTAGATGTGAAACGCTATCTACTTTGGACTGTATTCACAGAAGGCAGAAATTATTTACATGTTGCATCAGTCTTGCTGTGGGAATTTGTTGCGGCCATTGGAAAAATAAAAAAAAGCACCAAAGATAAACAATAATTCCCATAAGATTGCTGATTTATGTTTTTCTTTAATTTACATTATGTTTCAAAAAGCCAAATACTGAAATATCCAACTCTTCATGATTATGGATAGTCTGGTCCAAAATGTCTCCCATGCACTATAAAAAAAAAAAAAAAAAATCAGTGAGCTGTAATATTTTCCACAGCTTGAGATGTTATGTGTCACAAAGTGTCCTCGTTTCATCATGCCAGGAAGGACTGATTGTGAGGAATCAGCTCAGGTCAGGGAGGGAGGAGAGTGCTGTGTTAAGCAGAGACACCAAGTGACCAAGCACACTTTTCCCTGGGGCGAGTGGTCAGAGGAACATTGGGGGGGGGGGGCTCATTCACACACAAGGACACACTCAACGTCGTGCACACGTTCACAAAATACACAATAGGTTTCTAAAAAAAAAAAAAAAAAAAAATGTTGCTTGATCACACCCGTGGGCTACTTGGATCTCTGGCCCACCCTTGTGACCCTTGTAACTGTGGTGATTAAATATTAGGAACCCTCATCTGCAAACATTTAGCCAATGCCACCCCTAATCTGCCTTGTGTCACCACAATGTCACAGAAGAGTCAACAGGAACATGCACACACACACACACAGCCGAGCATTCACACTGTGCTAAATAACATGCAAATATTTAAATTAAACCCATTCACGGGAGTAAAGGTGTCAATCAAACCCTCACACATGCGACGTGTCTTTCGGATAAAAAGGCTCCAGTGAATTTCCCTCGGCATGCCCATAACAGCTTGTGACGATGTTACGCACGTTCATTTTGATATTTGGTTAAACAATCTGACTGGTATTATCTAGCTGTGCACATCATGCCTCTACAAAACTACAATGGACCCCATTGTCTGTATTGTTGTTTTTAAGAGCTGTCACACCTTTTAGATGTCCATCCCCAGAAACTTTGGAGCTATATCATCCATTTCCTGGGTCATTAAATTAACCATTGGTTGCCACCTTCCACCTCCTGACCTTTGAACTATGACACACCGGTTCTCTTCCTTCAGGCCCGACTGTTGCCTCAGGTCACCTATTGTCTCCTAAAACAGAGCAACATATGATGTGATCGGTCAGAAGTAGTCACATACCCTTGTATAGAAAAAATATATACAGACTTGTTCACCTAACAACCCCTTTCATATCAATGTAACTTAAGTATCTTTGTAATTTATACTTTTATTAGTTTAAAGTTGATAAAGTCTCTAGACAGTTGCAATAAGTAAGCCCTAACTTCCTGGCACAGACGTCCATTACTCTTTGCCACTCTTCAAAATGGGAATCATGAGAGAGCATGTCACTAAAGTATCGCAGATCCCTTATTTCTCATTACATTATCCATTGCCTGGTGATAACTAAAACCACGACAAGGATGCAAGTTTATCTTACTGCCACACACAGTAAGCAGAATGGTAAACGGAGGTAAACAGAGCATCAATGCTTGGAATGAAGCTGGTGATCGCTACTGAAACCTTAGCTAGAACTGTGTGTTTTGTTCAGGCTAGAACACAATTGAGGTTTTTGGTAACAAACAGGCCAATCGAGTCTACTGTAAAACAAAGGTGGAAATGTGGAAATGCACCTCGTGCCCACTGATAAGAGTGGTGGAGAGTCTGTGATGCGGCCCTGGGAACCTTTTTGGAGTCCAACATGAACTCCCATAAATAAATAAAAATAAAGATTAAAGAAAAGTCTGAAGGAATTTGACAGAAATATGAAAATTAGTCATCATTGGAGTTTTCTATGATATGGTGAGTTAAAATATACAGTATTGGCAAATCAACACAGAAATAGTTCTTGAGGCGCAAAATCAACATTCTTTCATGGTCAACTCAGCCCCCAGATCCTATAGTAAACTCATAAGAGTGCTGGGGAGAAGAAACCATGGGAGAGGACTCCAGACCACAGACTATACAGAAAAAGGGCGACTGTGGCTTGATGGCTTGAGTTGTCATCTGGCAATCAGAAGGTTGTGGGTTTGATTCCAGCTTCCCCTTGCCACATGTCGATGTGGGCTAGGCACTTAACCCCAAATTGCCTACCGAGCTTTGTCTCGGTGTATGGGGAGTGTTGGCCTGGTGGTTAGGCCAACACTTGTAGATGAACCTAGTGGTTAGAGCAGCGCGCTTGCACTCAGACAAGGATGCAAGTTCGATCCCCAGCGCCTGCACCCTGGGTCCCTGAGCAAGACCCTTAACCCCAGAATGCTTCCCGGGCACCGCACATGGCAGCCCACTGCTCCCCAAGGTTGATGGGTTAAAAGCAGAAAACAAATTTCATTGTAATGTATGTTTCAATGACAATAAACATGTTATTACTATAAAAAAAACTGTGTAACAATAAAGGGTTACTAGGTAGCTCTCTCTCTGCCCCAACTTTATAAAAAATTAGGAGAAGACTAGATGTTTTCTGGTTAGGTGTAACATTATTTTAGTAATGTGGCAATGTGAAACTTCACTTCATATGTTGCTTAATAGTGAGTTCTGCACAAAGGATGCAACTAGAGAGGTTAAACAGTAACCAATGCAGTCTTGCTACAACTCATCACAGTGCTGCACAGCTTCTGCTTCCTCAATTGTTGCGTATGAAAAGAATTTAAAGCTTATCAGCTTAGGGGGGGAATCAACCCTTTTAGATGAAGCTCTCCAACTTTTACAATTTTAAAAGTCTTGGGAGAATAAGGGTTTATTTACTGGTAAAGTAAACAAAAGAATCAGAGCATGGCATTGACTTGCTAATTAGTGAATCAAAGATGGTAAAAAGGTTTTTAAACTCTCTAAGTAGTTTGAAGTCCAAACATAAATTTTTTCTCACATATGTAGGTAACATTTTCTATAATACTTTAAATTTCATGGTTGGCATTTGGTGGGGCTGCTGCCGTCATAATAGAACATTGTTTTAAAGCTTTTCAAAGAGTATGTTCTGTTGGTGGACACTGGCCCCTAGTGGTTACGATACAGCACTGCACGTTTGGAGCAATTGATTTCCCAAATATGCCCACTAGTTTCCTGAACTGCCACAAACGATTATTCTTGAAACATATATATGTATATAAATTAAACAAAAATACAGTTAAAGATAAGTGTGACTTAATCTTCTTGCTATTTTGTTAATGCTGTTTCAAAAGCAAGTCTAACAATATGCAGTTATAGGTTATTGTCCCAAACAGGTCAATCAACAAGTTTCTTTTGCTTTTCTCAGTTCCAGTAAGCTCAAAATACACATATAATTTGCAGAAAAAGGAACCACATCCAGCCAGTCACATGTCGCTGTGCTTGTAAATCATAAAACATGGGTAGCTGTAAAGTCAACTGTTAATAATTTGTGTGTTTCAGTTTATCTGTGTGAGAACCTAGCTGGGTTGGGATGAGTAGAAGAGAAAATGCAAGATCCAACAAACATGAGAGAAGGAGGACCCTTAAAACGAATGGAAAGCGTGTCGTTTGCGATCCGCCATATTGTCCATGTAGGGCACATTTTATTTTGCTTCAGCTGTTGCTGCACTGTGACTTAGCTCAGACTGTCTGCTTTGAACCAGGGTACCGATGACAGCATGTAGAGCTCTGTTGTAGCTGTCAATCCTTTTCAAGGGTCCTTTTCTCTACTCCTGTACCTTCAGTTTCTGTTGCTTCTGGTTTGAGAGGCAGTTTAAAGTTTAGCTCGGGTTAGTGACGGCCCCATAGGTCAACAGTTTATGCATTAACATCAGATATGCAGATATCCCCCGGTGAACCAAATGATCATGCGGCTGTTTGTTGGTTTGTTCGGTCAGAGGAGATGTATAAAAGCTATCCAAAAATACTTTGGATGGCTATAGAATGTTCTGTTATTGACTAACTCAGAGGCTCAAGAGTACATTATACCTAAAGAGAAAAATGTGTTTAGTAAAATGGCCTTATAGAGTTGAATCTAAAACCCTTTGATAATCCAGAGGAGTCATGATCAACTCTGTCAGAGTGAGCTGATTGAGTCATCTGGCTGAAAACTAAAAAACACCTCTACACTAATATTGCTGATACGTGGTGTTTTGTGCTGTGTTTGATTTTATGTGGAATCTCTATGTGCCATCCATATCTCATCTCTTGCTGTTATGTTAGATTTGAATATCTAGTATTGTCTTTATAGATCCAGTATGGGTTTTGAGGTGCATGTGTCTTTTCTGTTTTAGGAGGTGTTTGGTTTTGGACTCAAATTGTGACGTGAGGTATCTCAAAATTGCTCCAGCGCATCCAAAGAGCATTTGAGCCGGCCTTAGGCACAGGTGAAGGTTGCAATTGCTTAAGGACCTCCGGTGGGTCCCATTACATTTTTTAAATTTACGTTAGTGTAATATTTTAATTCAAATTTCACCTTTTCTGTGACTTTAGCCTGAGCTGGGGTCACATTTTCTGTAGACTATAACTATAGCTTTTCTTTTGTTTGTTTGTTTTAGAGGCTGCATTAAAGAAAATATTAAAATTAGTGATGGCTAAAGCTCAGGTGGCCCTCCTGACTCAGAACTGCTTAGAGCTTGTAAAACCACTCTGGTTATGAAAGCCTTCTGTTTATTGTATTTATAATCAATAATCCAAATTTAAGAAGTAGCTATCATAATTTTAGACATTAAAACATTATCTTGTTTTCCAGTGTGTATAAAATATAACTTATCATCCTCTTTGTTTTTCCTGACTATAATAAGAGATACACAGTTTGCGAAAATAGTCTTTTTGCATTAAAAGAGCAAAGTTCTCTGTTTGGTTTTTGATCAGATTATAAAAAGAAGATAACAATACGTTTTTGTAGCAATATGTATTGCCAAAAGGTGTTTGTTTCAAAAAGGTGCCCTTTTTACAGTAATCCTCAAACATTGTATTTTTCTGTTTTTCAGAGTGCTTGAGTTTTGTCCTAATAAGACTGTGACATTTAAAATGACATCAAAGGTTTTTACTTAATTTGTTGCTTTTGTTTTTTTAATATGCCAACATGGAATTTGTTGGATGTTGCAACAATTCTAATTAAAACTATTACAGTAATGTTCTTTTGTTTGTTTGGTAGGTAGTTGTACACATGTACAAATGATAGTGTAGCATAAAAAAGAGAACAAAATAGAGACCAATAAAAATAGATGCATATAAACAAGTCGTGGAGTCCTCTACGTATATTAGTGCAAACCCCAAAGAAGAGTCGCAAGACAATTTCACATTTTTAATTATTGTTTGAATTTTTGTCTGTTTCTTGTTTGTTAGGTTAAACATTCAATAAATTTTTTTATTTTTATTTTAAACGAGTTTTAAACTATGTAAAATATGGTTTCTTATTTGACCTTGACGTCTTGTGTTCACTGAACCCAGCAGATAGCTTGCTGACTACTAAAATATCTCCGTTATCATATTATCAGGTATTAGTCGAGTGGGTGTTTTTTTATTTTTATTTTATCTAGGTCAGTCATCATGATCGTCGCTGCTATTTGCGTCATCGGCTTCCAGCCAATGGCGCGGCGACGTCCGGTGACGACGCTCCAAGGACGTAAACCTGGCCAACATGGCGACGCTCCGGAGGGAGTACGGAGCTTTGGAGTAACGACCGCTTTTTAGCAGGGAAAAATAACCTCAACTCCGCTTGTTACGATGTGGCGGGGTTAGCCGGAGCCACGACACGCACAGCTTTCTTGGACCATGTTTGCAGAGGTACGTAGGCGCCGGCGAAACCAAGCCGTACGTCGCTACGTTAGTTTGTTTTTAAGCGGTGGACATGGCTGGTTAGCTCGGAGCGGCTAGCGCCTCGGCGTCAGCCCCCCTCCCCTCCTTCCCTCCCTCCCTCCCTCGCAGGTAAACACAGAGCCCGGACAGACACGGAGAGGACGGTGCGCTGGGTCTCCAGAGAGGCTGTCAGCTATAAGTGTCTGTCAGCCACGGATTACACAGATAACGCCGCGTTAATTCACGAGACTTGAGATATCCGCCCTGCTGTCGACGCTGCGCTGGAATTAGCTGGACACGGACAATGTCGGTACTATGCGTGTAGATTATGTTTAAGGTCCCTCTTCAGAAGATTTCCACGTTTCTACGGCGGACGCAGGTGAGCTGGGCGTTAGCTGTGTCGGACTGCTTGAGGGAGCGAAGAGAAAGTCGGATAGCAGAGCAGCTGTTGGTGATCAAACTCCGTGGTTATCATTTGTGTTGTTTTTTTTTATCCCTTAGTGAGTAGGTGAGGCTAATTGTTGACATTTGCACGCTTATCTTGGGGGGAGTGTTTGATTCATTGGAAGCCATTGAAGTGCACCAGTCGTAAGCAAACGGCCTAGCCTTGAAATGTTAAAAGTGACCTGAGCGCATCGTCATTAGGAGTCCAGAGATCTTCTGCTTGGCGCGTAATTACATGTGTTTTCCTGCATTTCTCACATGATCCACACCGATTTCTCTCCCTGGGAGAAAGCCCGGGTGAGAGAGAGAGAGAAAAAAAAAAAAGATCCAAGTTATTGGTCATAGTGCAGGGTGTGCAGGCATTCAAAGCAGCTCAGTGTTTCCTGTGCCTCTTCTGTGGCATGGCTGATTTCAGTGTAATGAATAGGGCTAGGTGTTAAATTCTGGTCTGCCAGGCTTAGATGTTTCAGACATAGGCTTGTCAGTGGCTTTTTACAGCTGGCTAAACCTCAATAAGCCGTCTTAATCAAAAGCTTGCTCGACATTGAGGCCAGTGTGTCGCCTGCCTTCCTCCTCTCGTTTAAGGTTGGGTAGCCTGCCAAACGACCTGACACTTACTTCTCAGGCTTTAAGGCTTGTTCAAACCTGTTTTTGGTGTTTTTTTTTTTTTCTTATTGTTTTTATTTTTTTCTTATTCATGTATCTACAAGTCTGGCCAAGTCATGAGGCCAAATGTGTGTGACGTGTTTAGGCAAAAGGGGATATTTCCCCCGCTATGACCTCACACCTTTTTTGTTTCTCGTAGTTTGCAAAATATTCTTTTTTAAAAGCATTACCTTATGAAGTTTGATGGGTGGTGTACTTTTAGTCTACCCGTCCATCAATGTCCAAGCGTTTTTTTGTTTTTGTTTTTTGCAAAAGTTAATTTTCAAAAACCCACATTTGTCGTTCCTGCAAGCGAGGCCAAAAGTGCTGTAACCTTCTTTCAGCCAGCTGACCGGCAGTATCAGGTGATGGAGGGGTTAGCCCTGCTGTGCTCTAAATGTACTTGTTACTTGTATCATTAAATACTTTCAACTAGAGCAACGATATGATGGAACATCTATGCCATGTTGAAAGGTTAACCTTTTTAAAACCTTTGTATATCTTGACTTGTGCCTTCTCACTTGGCCTGGACTGGCGTGATAATTCCAAGTAGAAATAACCTGGTTTCACAGTAGCTACACAAAAAGGCTTATCTGCAATGTGCATCGAGCTATATATGCGGAATAAATCCCATAATTTTGCAAAAGGTTTTGACACTCACTTGAGATGGGCTTTTGGCTTTTCTGCAAGAAAATGGGAAGACATTTGCCAAATCAGTTCTGACCTAGCCGGCATTTACCTCACACGACTGATCGGCTGTTTCTGCTGTCGCCGTCTTCGCAGATATTCAAATAACCTGCTCCTTACTCAAAGTCTCTGGACTGCAAGTGACATCACCACTACTTGTTTACTTGACAGAACTATTACAACTCGTCCCATTGCAACACTTTCCTGACAACCTCTCTCCATTTTTTGAAGTTGTGTCGTCCATGCTAGTTTGCACCCTCTACTCCCTGTTTATTACGGCCAATGTGCAGCGTCAACCCCTGATGATGTTACGCTTTGCGCAGCCTGGTTAATTCGCTCCACACCACTGGATGGAAACACGCCTAATTCACATCTGTATTTCGAAGTTCACTCAAAATTTGCATGACAATTGGATGGAAACACAGCTACTGTTATTTATTGATGAAAATCTATAGACTGATAAAACCAGCCTTTTCTATAATACTTTACGTACCTGCTGCTTGTTGCTTCCCAGCTGTAGCTTTAAAACTGTGTGGCCTCTGTTGGAGTGCTGGGTTCCATTCCTCTTATATCCACTCGATGACTGCCTGTGTTGTTCCACATCCGGTAGTATTTCCAAACAGCTGGATTTATCTTTCTTATAAGTGGGTGAAATGTGTAGCTGCCATTGTCACGTTTCGCTTGTCGCATTGAGGCAAGTCACTATATGAAAATCCTTCATCCTGATTATTGTGGTAATAAAATGTGTTGAAAATATGCAAAATGTGTGACTGAAGATCATTGGCTAAAGTTGTTGGTTCCTGCTAGCTGTTTGGGATTTTAAATCAGAAACTTAAATATCCAGGTACCTGCTCCTGGGGCAGCTTTTCACCAAGAAGGAGGGTTAAAAATGACGTTGCTAGTGACTAATTTCATGTCAGAGCAGCCAATAGGCTAACCTCATCCTTCCCTGACTGAGACCACAGACAGAAGAAAATGGACATGAAATATAGTCCAGAAAAATCCCACTCTCACGTCTCTTAACGCATTTAGAAACACTGGTGGGGAAACACAATTTTTGTTATATATCAAAAAAAATAAGCAGCCAACATATCTCTTGGAATTCTTTGTTTAAAAGTCTTTATGAATCAAGTACTGTAATTAAAATGTAATTAGTGACTTTTTTCTTATCAAGTGAAAGAAAAGATTGAGGCCTAACTATGGGGAATCTACACAGTTTTATTTCTGAAATAAATGCCTAACCCAAAATATGCTGCTTAGACTGGAAGTAAGGACGCTTGTAGACCCTGTCACGCACAACAATCAGAACGTTATAAAACCCCTGCAGAAACCACGGCAAACCTTTTTGCTTTATTGCACTGATGGTTTCAATGTTCTCCTTTTGAGTCACTACGGCAAACTAAAGGGTCACACGGTTTATTAAAGGTGTGGCAGTGCCACAGTGTTACCTTTGAAGGGTTTAATGATGCCTCTCCTCTCTGGTCACTTCAAGACCTCAAGCTGACTGCCTCGACACATCATTCTTTAAAAAAAGAACAACAACATATGTTTTCCATATTTATTATAGTTAAAACCAGCAATTACCTTACAAGAGTGCATAACCAGAACTATAAAAAAAGACTATCGCCTTTTAGTTCTGCGAAGACATCAATTGACTCCACTAGGAATTAGCTTTTTCTTGTGCAAAACATGAACATCTCTATCACTTTTTATGTCTACGGTTTCCCCCTCCTGCTTGTGTAAATCCTGTACTGTGGACCTTTTTTTTTTTTTTTTTTTTTTCCCAGGACAGTTGCCTGATTTGTAACTGATGCTGTTCATCGCAGTCAGATTTATTTTGTACTTTAAAACTTCATCCTACTCAAACTAGTGTTTTTTTCCTGCTATAAACTTTTTTTTTTCAGCTTGCTCCTGCTACATCGAATGGTTTGACAGCTGTCTCAGAAGATTGTGCCTTTAGTTTTTAGAACCAGGTTCTGGGATTTCTATGAATGGTAGTTCCAAACTGTTTTTACCTCCAAAACAATCCATGCTTTTAAAAATTATTTCAAGTTACAACTGGTATGCAATATCTTTTTGTTTAACTAGTTGTTAGCAGCTGACCTTCTTGGTCCGTGTTCACTGGTTTTGCATTAAAAATCATATTTGCCGAGAGTAATTTTTCATACGATGCCAGTCAGAGGGTGCTGCTCTTCCTGAGGCTCTGTCATGGCTATTTTCATTCGATGACTTCGAGTTGTGAAAGATGCATGCACAGCATTTAAAGATTTTCACCCATCCTCCGATCCACCATCCTTGTGTTTGTGTGTGAGAACGGATGTGCAGTTGAGTATCAAAGTTTATCTACAAGTTTCACCTCTGATGTAGAGCATGTGTGCCGTTCTCTGCTTAAAGCTGAGGATGCTCTGTAGATTATGAAGCGGAGTTGCCAAAAGTATTTGCTCATCAACCATTTGCATACGCACATGAAATTGTATGAAATTACATTCTTAATTCATAGGGTTTAACACGTCGACCAACCCCTTGCGACAGGAACTGCTTCCACTCTCCTGGGACGACATTTTTGACCATTCTCTTCTTATTCATGGGGTCAGACACTGACGTTGGACAAGAAGGCCTGGCTCTCAGTTGCCACTCAAAATTATTCCAAAGGTGTTTTGTTGGGTTGAGGTTAGGGCTGGACGATAATTCAGTAACAATATATATTGATCGATAGACGTATATCCATGATAGAAAAAAAGGGTCAATAAAAAGTTCAATAGAATAAGTTTTCCTTCCTTTTGCATTCTAGCCAATAATGGATATAATATATATACATTATAGGCTAGAATGCAATATATGATGTGCGTATATATATAATGTAAGTTAATATTACTGTAATTTCTTCCTCCCAACCAATCACAAACTCAAACCCAGGCAGTCACCAAGCTCTGCCCCTTCAACGAGTACAAGGAGCACGTGTTTCTTTCTCTTTTTTAAAAACTTGCAGTTTTGGTAAAAAGTTGGTTAAATAAAGGGTTGAGTTTGAATTCAGTGTTTGTGTGTTCTGTATCTAAAAATAGGTCGTTAAATAACAGCATACAAAGCCCAGGGTTTCACTTAAAACATATGTTTTGAATTTGTTGATAATTATCGATATCAGTCTATATGATTTCTATTTTATCGGCAGGCTTTTTGTTCTATATCGTCCAGCCCTAGTTGAGGTCTAGATTCTCTGCAGGCCGGTCCAATACTAGGTGACATAAGGCTTGAATGAAGCTGCTTGGCCACTGAGACCCATTCCCCAAAGCTCTGACTGTAGCTTCAGGGAATGGGTCTCAGTAAGTCGTTCTATATCTGGACTCTTTGCACATGGAGGCATCTTCTAGCACTGCATCCAGTGGTCAAGTTCTGGCGGAGATGGTATTAAAGAGACATTTGGTGATGAGTCACAGATCTGCTTTTGGCAAAGAGATGAGTTGGAGACTTTAGTTTGGTGCGTGATGAATAACATACAGATGACTGGCTAAAGCCAGGTTTATGCTTGACACATCTGCGAGGTCCGCACAGCCATATTATTTAATTTTAGCTTCCACGCTCCTCCGCGCGGCAAAACATTTCTAACTACAAGGACAGTCCTGTGTCGGAAAAACATGGCGGACGAGCAAGCGCACTTTCTGGCGGAGGTTCGTAAATATAGACACTTTCATGATTCGGCCCAAAAAAGATCACTGTAAACAACAAATTAACGAATTCCCAGACAGAAATCGCTGTCACTCTTTGAGGAATGTAAGAAGCTTAAATGTTGAAAACGACTATGCTTTCTACTTCTACGTTTAGTGGGCTATAGTACGTTTGGCATAGTAGCGCAACACTGCCCTCTAGAGTCTAAGGGAAAGTGCTACTTCAGCGGAAGAGTCACACGGAGCATAAATGATCCAGTCGTTGTGTCCGCACATATCATTTCTGTGCGTACATGCGTCAGTAAAGCCGGGCGTACACTGTACGAGTTTTTCAGTCGTGGTACTTATATACATCTCAAACTGTGCGAGGGAACCGCGGGGTTTAAAAGTTCACCGCTCACGATCTGTGCGGCGCGACGCTCGGACGAGACCGGACTGCTCACACTGTACGTCGTGTCCCCTCTGGGACCGCTCGCTGTGGGGACAGAGGCAGGCGAGCGACGGTAGGTGACAGGGACCCAGAGCAGGGGTTCGAGCCCAGCTCTGGCGAGGCCCGCAGGAGGCACCGGGCGTCGGGGGAACGGAGGGGAGAGAGGAGGGACGAGACGCACCGGCGGTTGCGCGGCACGGCAGGTCGCCCGGCCCGCCCCCCCAACAAGCGGAGGAGTGCTGAAACAGGCAGCAAGCGCGTTGCGGACCGCGGAGGAGTGCCGAAACAGGCGGCCAGCGCGTTGCGCGGACCGGACGGCTCGCCCTCCCCAGTACCGGCCGGAGGTTGCTTCAGGGACGCCCGCTTCCCTCCCTCCGCTGGCGGGGACGGAGAGGAGGGGAGGGCGCCCCCTCGTAGCTCTGCTTGAACAGCAGGATGCGCTCACGAAAACCTCACGACAGCCGACTGAATTTCAAACATGTTTGATTTTCACCGATCGTCCGATTCCTGATCTGGAGGTAGTCGTGAGAAGCCAGTCCCCCCTCCTCCCCCCCTCTACGATCAAGCTGAAATTCGGCCGATTCAAAAAATGCTCGCACGACGGAAGAATCGGCCCGAAAAGGGGAAAAACTCGTACAGTGTACGCCCGGCTTAAGGCAAATACAAAACAAGAAGGGCTTTTTTGTTTGGCTTCTTAAAACAAAGGCAGACAGTTTGCAAATGTTTGGAAGGGTTCAGCGGGTTTTCATCTCCTTTCATCACTGTTGCTGATGAAAGGGAGTTCGTCCTGTAACCGAAGTCCTTTGGACTTAATAAAGTACAGGCTATTTAACAAAAAAGTAAAATCACCAGCAATACTAGGATGTTGGTCCCTTTTTAAAATCACTAGCTGTATTTAGCTAAGTTTAATAAATTAATTTAATGGGTCTGCTTTTCACTAAAAGTTGGTGGATTTGTGTTCCTATTTATTAAAAGATGAATACTTTGTGTTGTACCAAACATTTTCCACCATAGGAAGATTTCAGTTTGTAAAACTTTTGCTCTTATTAGACAAATAAAATCTTCATATGCATCAACCATTTATGCAGGCTCTTAACTTGTGGTCGGGGGCCGCAAACGGGCCTCGGGCCACACCTTGAACACCCCTGGGCTAAAGGAAACGTTTCCACACTCATTAATGCGATGGGTGTTTCTTTTCCAGTAACAACAGTCATTATAACAGCAGCATCTGCGTGGGTGTGAAAAGAATACACCATGTAATTCTCTGTGTTTGTCATATATATATATATATATATATATATATATATATATATATATATATATATATATATATATATAATATTGTAATGCATTTTGCCAAAGAGCAAGGTTTATTACACATAGTGGAATGTATAGTGAAAATTGAACAGACATTAGTCTATGGCAGTGCTCTGTGTTGTATTGCAGATATGTCAACAGCTACATGACAGAGTGAGAGTTAGAACCTGGCTGACCAAAATTATAGTTTATCATGAGGGAGGCTCAAGCTGTTGTTAAAAAAAATGTAGTTAAGGTAAAACAGTTACTGATGATTTTTTAAAATTAATTATTACATATTTTTTCCTGTACACTTAAAATATAAAATTATGCGCCTTTAACTTTTTTATGTCATATAATACGCCGTTAAATGACAACGTTACACATGTATTTTCCAACATCCACTCAAAGTTTTATAGATTTCCCCAGAGGCTGTCGTGTTTTTCTTCGTTGATTTGACAAGCGTTGGCAGGTCCCCTTCAGATGATGAAACGCATTAAACGACAAAATAAAATCTTAAAGGCTGAACAATTCAGTTACATTTTTATTTAAGCTGTTCTGTTGCATGTAACAGTATTACAGCCCCACAGTTTAGTCATAAATGTGTTATTGTCCCCTTGTCAACAGGGGCAAATCAGCTACCATTCCTGACAAGTTTAATAAGTCATCATTTAGTCTTCTCTTTTTTGTGTGTGTTTTGTTTTGTTAACCTTAAAGTTAGTCAGGTTTAGGACAGGTCTCCGTGGGTCGCACCAACATGAGCAGTCGGCCCCACACTTCCTCTTCCTCTCAGGGACTAACTGAGGCTTTTCTACGGGCAGAGTTCAGTGTAATAAGATCACCTTTGACCAAATCAGGGTTGCAGCTAAGCACCTGTTGACTCACGTACTGCTCACATAAATAGAAATACACCATAAAGTGATCCTTCTCTTACATGTATGTCTGTTCATGCACCAAATTATACGGGCGGATTTGAATTCGAACTATATGAATTGCAAAGTAGTTACCGTGACTTGTATTAGATGTCGTAAATCGCCCTGCATAGCAATTCCAATGATGAATAATTTAACATACCTCATAGTATTCCCGTGCAAATTACAGCACTTTGTTAAAATGTTTTGATTTCATAGTGATAGAAAACTACAAAGAAACAGCAGAAGATTTAAGACGGAGGAATTTAATAATGTTGATTTAGTGCTTTATTAGGTTCCTCATAACTCTGTGGTTTAAAATAAACTGAAGTTAAATCAACAGTGAACTTTTTTTGCACCTAGACAGCCCTAGCTGTGATAAACTTTGTTTATACAGCATATGTCCAGCGAGGTGATGTGTCGCTCTTGTTAAAGTGTTTTTAAAAGCGGGGTTGCTTAAGGAATCGACCTGATATTTTGTGTTGTGCGTCCTGATGGGCCCTGGGTGTTAATCGCTGAAGCAGGTGGTTCGTGTCTAAAACCTTGCGTAAGCTTTAGTGACTCAGGAATGTCCGCTACCGTCCCTGCCGTCAGTCCCGCCTCCGCAGCCAGTCTCGTCTCGCAGCATTCAGAGATGATCAAAGGTGCAGATAACATTAAACAAAGATATTTATCTGGGTATTGACGGTTTATATTTGTACACACAGAGTGCTTTATCATCACATGTACAACTAACAGATTGTTTGATCAAAGCTTTACGCCTCTTACGGCTATTTTTAAAGTCAAATGTATTTACTAAGCTGCTGTGCTGCTTAACATGTTCTGTCTAATTGCTCCTATTTATATGGCACCTTGCGATGGTTATGATCTAAAACATTTATCCAGTTGAAAATAGATAAGCGTCTACTCAGCCCAACAGAGTCAGGACTTTTTAGAGCCAGCCACCTATTGTTGCGATTGCAGTAGAAAGTCTTTTGGGGGTTGTCTCTACCAGTTTTGCACATCTAGACACTGAACATTTTCCCCCATTCTTTTTCACAATAACTTAAGCACAGTTGGGATTGGGTGGAGAACATCAGTGAGCGTCAATTTCCAAGCCGTGCCACAGATTCTGCATTGACTCTGGAGTCACGTTCGGTGCTAGTTTTCCACCACAGCCTTTTGCATGTAGACCAATGTTTAACTTTGGTCTTATCTGACCAGAGCACTTTCTTCCACATGTTTACTTAATCATCTACAGCGGCTTGTGGTTTTCTTTCATCGATGACTTTCTTCTTCCCACTCTTCCACAAGGGCCAGATTTGCAGAGTGCATGAGTAACAGTTTTCCTGTTAGCACGACCTTCCTGTCTCAAAATCAAAGGAATTTTGAAGTTAGTGCAATCAATTTTATTCTTGGGTGCAAGAGGAAAGGAGGTTAAAGAGAAATGCATGGCACAATTTTCAAATTCTGTTTATATATATATATATATATATATATATATATATATATATATATATATTACTTTTTTTGAAAGTATATCCTTTTCCTTTCATAATAATGCACCATTTTGTGTTGGTCTATCCCAAATAAACCCTAAAGAATAGATGGAAGTTTGTTTATAATGTAACAAAATGTGGAAAAGTTCAGAGGGTATTAATGATTTTACAAAACGCTACAAATCAAAATACAAAAGGAGGAAAACCGCTATTAGTTTATTGTGCAAAGCACAAAAGAAACGGTCTAGCATCCCGTTCTTTGGTCTCGGTATTTCTTTGGAATGTTGTTTACAGATAATGGGCAAACTCTAGCTGGTTGCCTCGTGTTTTCACTACCTACTTATCAAGGTTTGTTAACTTATCACAAAGCCGCGGTTTTATCAGCAAAGAGTCAGCAATCAGCAGTGCTGTTTCATGTTAGTGTGGGCTTCTCACTGATTAAAGCGCTTTTGTTTAAAATGAACTGCAGCTAATTGTATTTCTTGATTGCCGCTTTTCGGTGTTATTTGAACGTACCTTTGGCTTCTGATTGGCTGTTTAGAAAAATCCATATGATTACGTGTTGAAATAAGAGTACTGGGTAGATATTCTTCTAAGATGGCTTTATCTACATTAGTTTAGCTGTGGCACTCCTTTTTTACTTGCTCAAAATGTACAAATGCTGTTTGTTTAACACAATGTAATGTTTAATTCTTTGCTGGGTATGAATTTATGTTGAACTATCCCTTTAGAGATGAGCAAAAAGGTTTGAGATTAATAATCCAATATCAATGGTCAACTAAACATCAAACTGTTTTTTGTGTATCCCCAAAAACTGTTTTTATATGTTCCTGTTCGTCAATTGTTGTTGAAAATATGCCAAAAAGTTGTGCCGCCGAGTGTTGTTGGAACGTTAAAAAGTAGTGTAAACTAAGGCTGGGCGACATGGACCAAAAATAACATCTCAATATTTTTAGGCTGAATGTTGCTATTAGAACAAGCGTTATGTAGGGAGGAACACAGTGTTGGGTTGACTTGGAGCACATTGGCAGGAACAAGCATTGGTTTAGTTTAGTAAAATTGTTCACAGTTGTTGCATTCTTCTTAGTATAATAAATGACAAAGAACAATAACCATTCTCGGCGCATTCCTGTTTAGATTTGTAGTCATAAAGGACAGACATGAGGAGCATGGTGTTAATGCCACAGCTGCTTCAGGAGAGCCCATGCTGTTGCTTTCTATTAGCATATGTAGAAAAAAAAAAAAAAAAAAAAAAATATATATATATATATATATATATATATATATATATATATATATATATATATATATATATATATATATATATATATATATATATATATCTCACCGGCCACTTTATTAGGTACACCTGTCCAACTTCTCGTTAACATTTAATTTCTAAGCAGCCAATCACATGGCGGCAACTCGGTGCATTTAGGCATGTAGACATGGTCAAGAGAATCTCCTACAGTTCAAACCGAGCATCAGTATGGGGAAGAAAGGTGATTTGAGTGACTTTGAACGTGGCATGATTGTTGGTGCCAGAAGGGCTGGTCTGAGTATTTCAGAAACTGCTAATCTACTGGGATTTTCACGCACAACCATCTCTAGGGTTTACAGAGAATGGTCCGAAAAAGAAAAAAACATCCAGTGAGCGGCAGTGCTGTGGGCGGAAATGCCTTGTTGATTCCAGAGGTCAGAGGAGAATGGCCAGACTGGTTCGAGCTGATAGAAGGGCAACAGTGACTCAAATAACCACCCGTTACAACCAAGGTGGGCAGAAGAGCATCTCTGAACGCACAGTACGTCGAACTTTAAGGCAGATGGGCTACAGCAGCAGAAGACCACATCGGGTGCCACTCCTTTCAGCTAAGAACAGGAAACTGAGGCTACAATTTGCTAGCCTCGTGAGACCATCCTGATCTCGCGAGCTTTCAAGGTTTCACTCGCAGATCAGTCTGGCTACCCTCCGTTAAAGAAAATTTGGAGCCGTTCACCAAACGAACGTCCAATCAGCGTTGGCTTTGAGGCGGGTTGAGGTGTGACGCAACGGGAAGCGCGACAGTTCAGTCTAAAGAACATGGCGGCTTCAGCCGATGAAACTAGCGTTAGCGTGGCTATCGAGCAAGTTTTATCGGAATTACAGAGTATTTCTTTGCTGAGCTAACAAGCCTTTACCTGCAGCAGCAAGAGTAGCTTAGCTTGTGGTTGTGTTTTCGTCGTCGCTCTGTTACGAGCGACGACGAATCTGATTGGTTTATTTGGCCCGTCTATCACCAACATAGGCCAATCAGCTAACCAGCATTTTTGCCCCTTCCCAAAATTACTTCAACGGAAGGTTTCCAGATGGATATGCGGAGCAAATCTATCTGGCGGCGTCAGGTAAACAATTTGCACAAGCTCATCGAAATTGGACAAGAGAAGATTGGAAAAACGTTGCCTGGTCTGATGAGTCTCGATTTCTGCTGCGACAGTCGGATGGTAGGGTCAGAATTTGGCGTCTACAACATGAAAGCATGGATCCATCCTGCCTTGCATCAACGGTTCAGGCTGGTGGTGGTGGTGTCATGGTGTGGGGAATATTTTCTTGGCGCTCTTTGGGCCCCTTGGTACCAATTGAGCATCGTTGCAACGCCACAGCCTACCTGAGTATTGTTGCTGACCATGTCCATCCCTTTATGACCACAATGTACCCAACCCATGATGGCTACTTTCAGCAGGATAATGCGCCATGTCATAAAGCTGGAATCATCTCAGACTGGTTTCTTGAACATGACAATGAGTTCGCTGTACTCAAATGGCCTCCACAGTCACCAGATCTCAATCCAATAGAGCATCTTTGGGATGTGGTGGAACGGGAGATTCGCATCATGGATGTGCAGCCGAAAAATCTGCGGCAACTGTGCGATGCCATCATGTCAATATGGACCAAACTCCCTGAGGAATGCTTCCAGCACCTTGTTGAATCTATGCCACGAAGAATTGAGGCAGTTCTGAAGGCAAAAGGGGGTCCAACCCGTTACTAGCATGGGGTACCTAATTGGAGCACCACCTCATGTGTCCAAACAGCAGAAATATTACTCTCTCAGTGGCTCCCAGTCTGTCTCAGAATTTGTTTTGTGGTATTCTGGCTGTACTTCTTTCTAAAACATTATATTAGAAAGCCAGTATGGCACAGAAAGTGTTCATACCTTGGTGCTCTTCTGGCTCTTCACTGCCTCAGTTGGTGACTTTAAACACATCCAGCTATTTCCAGATCCTTGTCAAATTTTGTTCATTTGCTTCTAAATAAATACACTATTGTCAATTCTATTTGTCATAGGTCAAAAATACACAAAACATTGAAGAGATCCATAGTGGTGAGATAAGACCTTTTTAAATGTCTTGTCTAATCTTATGTTTAGTGTTTTTACTAATATAATCCGTGCTCTACAGCCAATTCTGTCGCTCTGACAAATGAATATGTGAAGAACAATTATACAAAAGTGAAGTCTGACTCACTGGTTTCTGTTACGTTCATAGACTGGTGAAGCTCTTAATGCTACATATCTCGTGGCTGAAAGGCCTTTTGTATTATAACAGCACTTGGCATCTAGCTGAAATGTGATTACGAGCTTGCTTTACCACAGCCAGAAGGGGACTACTGTTGTCAATGATGGAGTGTTTAAGTAGAAAAGTCTATTAAGGGGATCAAAGTAAAAGATTCTTCCAATGGCATTGCATTTTGTTCTTACACTACAGATATAATTTGGTATGTTTTTTTTATCATTCTTATTTCTCTCCCCAGGACTGCTCTTTGTGACTTTGCTGCTAATAAGGGTTGAGATGCAGGCAGTGGTCTAGTGAATTTGGACACATTGTGTTAAAAACAAAAGCTTTTCAATAAATAAAAGTCAACTCTTTACAATACCCTGACATGTTGAAATAAACGTAATATTTCATTTTCAATTACATCAATAAGATTTGTAGTAAATACAGGTTAATTTAACGTTTCAGAGGAAAGAAATCATCTTTTTTTAGACATGCGTCTCTATGAGATTTTGTTGAGTCTGGTTTGTTTTATGTAAAGGGTTTTAGTGTTTTTTGTATTCCTAGAATTCTAATTAGTCACTATTTATTTTGCAATTCTATGCGTTTTGCAAGTATGAGTCTTCCTTGCTTCATTTGTTTCCAGTAGAGCTACAAGATACAAGGAAAAGAAGTTCTGATACGATGGCTCAATGTAGATCTTTTATCAGCTCAACTTCAACTTTTTGTCTCAATCCAAAATCGTTAATGTTCCAGTAAAGTAAGTGACATCCAACGGCACTCTCTCCTGTTAATTTATTATAGAAAAACTATACAGAAAGCTTAATAAACACTTTCCAGTCCGAATCAACCTTTTTTAAAGGAATGTATTATTCCTTCAGGACGGAGATATATTTAACTCTACAGCATAACTTGACTGGCCTGTGGTTCTAAATGTGACACTGTTGGCAGCTTGTATAATTGTGTGTCATCCAACTGGCTGTAGCTGACTTTGAGAACAATGGGTCAGTGTCCTGAGGAAGCTGCGTGTAGTCCTGCCGGGGTCCTTCAGCCCCTTCAGCTCCTTTATGCAACGCACTGCGGTGAGCATGTAGGGCAGCTGAAGATCATCGGCACTGATCATCATGTCGGCCACTGACTTTATGTGGCTTTATAGTCAGACAGGGAAAGAGGGTCGTTGCAGGAAAAGATTAGCAGGTTTTCTGTTTTACAGCCACCCAATGGGAGTCCAAGCTTGTGCCCATCCTGATATAGCAGTGTCCTGTGTTGATGTGCTGCCCAGAGGAAACTAAAAAGATGCTGCTATGTTTTCTGGTGCTTCACTTTCGTTTCATATGCTACAAAACGCCAAGTAGTGATATCATTGGATAAATAAAAGAGATGATGGTTAAAAACCAGAGCTAAGTTTCCTGGAATGACAATAACAGGAAACTCATTGGAAGTCACACACATAACCACCTTTTTTTTTTTTTTTTGCCTTGATACTCTCCAACAGAATAAAGTTAGTTTTTTAACCAATGTGTTTTCTGAGGCAAGAGATTATTCTCGTATACAGTAAAAAGGGGAAACTCCCTGGATAACTTCAAACAATGTTCCAGGTATTTAGATAATTGAGCTTACAGTTATTCCAGTCCAACAAAAGGGTGATTTATGCTCCACTGTCTGCTCAACTTATGTTGTTAATTGGATGGTCTTTGCCACCCAGCAAGCATCGATCGGGTCTGACTAATGTGTCGTAGCTGCACTGAAAACAAATGCACTGTAAGGGAACGGTAATGAAAAAATAATGAAGGTAGCAAATAAAAATAAAAAACAAGGTCAGTGAGCATATTACCTAGGTGACAGATTGAAACGTGCTTCACATGTTACCCACAGGCGTCCCGAGATTCTCCTAACCACATTAGCAAAGGTGCAAAGAATAAACAACACTGTACGATTTAGTTAATGAGAAAGTATTCATGTATTGATCATTGATTACTGAGGGCCATTGAATGAAAAAGTTACATTTTCCTTCCTCTGGAAAGGCAACTCGCACGAATACAGTATGTATGTTTGTACAATGCATAAAGGGGCATAGCCACGTTATTTTACTTTTTTATTCATTTATGTCAGTAGCTCACTCAGTTTTTATGAAAGAGTATCACCTACTGCTGGCGTATTAGTTGTTATTTTTGGTGTTTTATGTTTTGTTTTTGCTCAATTTGTTAGGAAATCAAGCCTGTCTTGTTCTTTTGCGATTTTAACGGAAGTCACACTGCAAATTTTCAGCAGAGGTTAAAACAAGGAAGCGGCTAACGGCTATTAGCATCTCCCAGAGGGTCAGGCTCAGTCTGTATTATTTACAAGTGATTTATAATTTAAGCAAACCGGCATTATGATTGGTCTGTGATACTGCTGCTAGATTGGGCCACATCTGTTTATATCTGTTAATGGCACCCAAGGGTAAATTATTTTTCAGCTCAAAAAGGACTATCAAAACACTATCAAGATGGAGGCTTGGTGTATATAACCTTATTTGTGAGACTGACAAGCATCCTGGTCTTACTGCTGGACATAGACAAACAATATTTTTAGGCCAAAGAAAACGGAAAACAACCACACACCCTCTCTAGAAAGTAACTTCAAAATTCAATTGCGTCCTGCCTATTTACGCAGAGGCAAATTGAGAGATTTAATTGTTTCTGTTCCTTTCTGTCTTCCAGGCCAGTCTGTCCATCTGGGGATGGGGGGGTCTTGGAGTTGTGCTGTTCTTCGTGACATTTGGACCGTTTGCCATATTCTACCTGGCCTTCTATATCTTTTGCTTCATTGGAGGGTGAGTCGTATGACATGAATACTGCCTTTAATCATTGCCAACTTGATATTTTTTTTTCACTCTTTGCATGTCTGTTTTCCAGTGGCTTTGCAGTCACGTTACTATATGGAAAGATAAACTCCGAGAAGCACCTGGAAAAATGCGAGCACTCTTACTTGCCCCCCACACAAATTGGTATACACAAGGTAAGAGCCACACCATAACCAAATCCACACACAATATTTTAATTATATCAATGATTAAAATCAATATATTTATTTAATCAAATCTTTCCTGATCGTGTAGGCTGACCAGGAGCTTTGTTCAAAAGGTTTATTTTCACCGCTCTTGTTTTGGTTTGCTACTTTCTTTCAGACACTGGATGACATGAAACTGGAGGTAAAGCCAATAAAGATTGACAGGAGACTGACTGGATCCAGTTTTATTGATGAGCCACTGCAACAGGTGTGCTGCAGTCTTTCTTTCTTCTTTTATTTGTGTTTGTCTTTGTGCCACTTCCTGTCATTTGGCACCTGTGTTTTTAGTTGTATGATAGCGGTACTGAAACCCCGGGTGTGAGTGTCACTATAGACAGAAAAGTCATAGGACAGATGATAAAATCCATAGGCCACTGTTTGGCAAAATTTTTTTACTTATTGTTTGAATCAAATCTGCACTTGTTTAAAATAGGCAGGAGGAGTGTAGCTGTGAAACAACAAACAGAATTTGATTCTGAGACTTGGACTTCAGTTGCACAGGGACTTGAAACTTGAACTGTAGTCGGGATCTAAAGATTCAAGACTTGAATGTAATTGGGTGAAAGTAAGCTGTTGGCTAAGCCAAAGACCACAGGTCAGAGAGAGATTCACACACTCCCCTCCCAAAAACAGGTTCATTTGCCAGAGACATTTGTAGAACATGGGCTCTTATTGATTTATAATAATTTATTTATCCTAGTTAAACCTTTACATTAATGACAACAAACAAGTGCCTCCTACCTGAATCTTGAATTAAATGACTTTTGGTTTCTTCAAAGCAAAATAAACTTTACTTTCCATTTTGTTATTCATTTGCAACTAGCGCTATTACAAACATAGCGCCATTTCTTCAACATAAAAGCTCTTCCTTTTTTATTAGTTCAGAAATTGAACCTTCTTTCCATCTTAAATAGAATAATCCTTAATTTTTCCCTCATTTGTATGTATCACTAACAAAGTGATGGGCAAATGGGAGCACACAGATAAGCATAAAATACAAGTAATGATAAAAACACAGCTATTACCTATATAGTTGTATAGTATAATTCAGTTCAGTTCAGATTAGTTTATTTAAAAATTGACAAACCAGATGTCATCTCCTTAACAAAGCAGATTCTGTTTATACTAGGGATGTTTAGCATTTTAGAATTAACTCTTAATGATATTCCTTATCGCCTCTCGCCCGGTTAACGCTGGAGATAGGCACCAGCACCCCCGAGACTCCATGAGTGATTAAGCGGATCAGAAAATGGATGGATGGATGGATGATATTCCTTATCGATCTGATATTTAACTGGTACCATTATCAATGCTTATTTTTTTAATCAAACAAAAAGGGTGGAGAAAAACTACGATCACTGACTGATTTACTTCTTAAACATTTGGAACAAAAGCAAACAAGTACAAAAAATATATTTTTTTATAGAAATAGAGCAATAACAAGATTATATAAATAACTTTAAATATAAACAAAAGGCTAAAACATATCTTGAATAAAAAATTATATTATAGGAGGGAGGAATATTAACATTGACAAGACAGAAAATTATTAAAACAAAACTCTTTATTTGTGAGAGCAGAACCCCTCCTTAGCCCCTCCCATCAGTCCCCTCGGCGTGTGTGTTTCCTAAGGCGGAGAGGATCGTCAAAACAATGTTGTTTGGGTTGGAGTCTCCCTTAAAAAAAATAATGTGACCTTAATGCCGTGAAGAGGACCAATAAGGCTGAAGCTTGTCGGTTCACCGGAACTGACCGAGGCGGCCCTGGGACCGTTTTGATACCAGGTTTCAGTACTCCCCCCTAGTTTATACACATAAAGTCAATTCATTCCAATCATATGGATAGATTTAGAGTCAAGTACATGCATTACAATTTGATCCTAGTTATAATAGCAGTCAAGTTCTGTTTACTTAGGCAAAAATGTTATTATTTAAGAAAACCCAGTTGACTGCATGCAGTCATTAACTTGCAACAATCTTTCCTCCTCAATGATCATGTGGCGACAGTGGAAGGTTGATTGCATGGTGTCAATAACTTTCTAGAACTGCCTCATACTGAACATGCATGTGGTGACAGTGGAAAGGACAGGGCAGGCAGGGGGGGGGGGGTCTGCTGGAAGCCTCCAGCATATTCTTTCTCTGTGTGAGTAGCCATCTGCCATGACTGACTGTGGGTTTGAGAAGACAGAGCAGAAAGACAAACTCTGAAGCATGAGTCCATGAGTACTTTCCATGTTAAAGAAAGGGTAAAAAGATAGTAATATAAGAGTTTCCTTTATTGTCTCACTATGAGGAAATTCGGGGTAGCAGTAGCTCTTTCAATAACTTCATCTAGGAGAGAAACTCAACCAATTATATAAGATCTGAACCTACAATAAAATCTATGGGATGGAAAACAAATTTGTGGCAGCAATAGCTCAGATTGCTATGTCTAGGAAAGAGATGGGGTTAAACAGAGTCAAGTTAATCATCTATAGAATTAAAACAAAGTTTTTTTTACAGAAAGAGCTCAACAAATGGCCCCATCCAGGAATACTTCAGCTAAAGATGTAACTTCAATGAGGAGAAAAAAACAAAATGAACATTAAGTTAAAGGCAGCAATAAGAGCAGGTAATGCATAACTGGAGAGTAGTAGGAGAAAGTGGCAGAGCAAGAAAATATTAAGCCTATAGCAGCATCACTACAGAGGTAGCACTCTAACTATAAGCTTTATCACACAGTAAAGTTTTAAACCTAATTATAAAAGGAGTGTCTGCCTCATTTACTAAAACACAGTTGGTTCCACAAAAAAGGAACCTGATAACTAAAATATATGCCTCCCATTCGACTTTTAATATCTCTAGGGTTTAATGAAAACAGTCCCTTTACATGTTGAACGAAATAGCTGTAGTGAAAAAGAACTGATAAAGTCTGTGAGAAACCAGGACTAAGGACAAACCAGTAAAGCTGTTGAATTCATAACCATAGCAATAGTGTTACAGCCTGTATGGATAGCTCACCTCCATAGAGAGTGATCCTTTGGTTTTGACACATAAACGTATGTAGAACAAGAAATTAAATGCCAAACGAGGCACATTTACACACACAGTAATTGGTCTTACAGAGCATCCCATAACGGATGATGACACAACCCTAAAGCAGTGAAGACAACAACGCAAACTTTCTGGTCACTGTTAGGTCACAGTCTGACGCATCAGCTGGCCAGGTCAGCCACTTGGTGGCATTAAGCCTTAGTGGAGCTAACACTATTAAACAGCGTATATCTTTATGTTTGCATAAAGGCATTAGTGAGAACAGTGTTTTCACATTTGATTTTTGTTAATTGTTTATTTTTATATTTATATCCAGGATGACATTTTTTTGTTATTTTTCAAAAAAATCTGACTAACATCATGTATAGTATGATAATGGTAATTTAGGGTACCCTTTTAACCAGTCATGCTTTTGCTCTGAGTGGAAACTCTATGCAGGAAGACCCAAGACTGGACCTCCTTGCTGCAAGGCAACATTGCTGGATGGTCCTGTTAGATACAATTATTTCTTATTTTTTAATGAATTTTAGCATGTTATTCAATATATAAGTGGGAAAATAGCTGATCTTAAGATAAAAGGAAACATGATACAAAGGGGAAGTGAAGCTTTCCGTTCCGTTACACCAAAGCAATTAGTGACGTGCCTCAGGCAAAAAGTAATGACTGCTGCACTGCTGACATATTTTCAGAGTCTGCTTGTGATTACCTCTGTAAACAAGAGTGCAGATGGGGAAGATGACTGCTTGCTCATTCTATTGTTTTTTTCTCTTTAGGCTTCGTGCAGTCGTGGTAACTTGCAGTACTTGCAGTTTTGGGGGAAAATACAGCATGTTGTTGGCAGTCTGTCTCAGTTAATTGCAGACACAGCAGTTGGTTACGATCAGATGACATTGACTAGACTAGCAGTGTATCTCTGTACCCGCCCACCCTCCACCCCACCCCTGGGAATGCACGCTTGGTATTTCAGCTGCATGTGTAACCTTGAGTTAAATTCAGCCTGTGTCATGTTTTCCGATAAATGTGTGTTATCGTTTTTTTTTTTTTTTTCTGCCTGTGTTTTTCTGGTAAATTGTCATGTAAGCAATAATAGTATCTGTGTGCACTTCCTTAATGTGCCATATCCTTCTTTTAGGTGATCCAGTTTGCGCTGAGAGACTACATCCAGTACTGGTATTACACTCTGAGTGAAGATGAGTCCTTTTTGCTGGAGATTAGACAAACACTGCAGAACGCCCTCATCCAGTTCTCCACACGGTACAAGGCGCAGATTAAAATATATTCGCCGTCTTCCTTAAGGCTATATTTTGAAATGTACTTAATATGTTACGCAACGTGTGTGTTTGTGTGTGAAGGTCCAAAGAGGTCGACTGGCAGCCTTACTTCACCACCCGCCTGGTGGACGACTTCGCCACCCATTTACGTGTCTTTAGGAAAGCCCAGGATCGCCTCGCCGACAGAGAGGACAAGCAAAGTATGAAAATATTATCATATATTTATTGGTGCTATAGCACAGACATACAATGGCCTTGCAAATGTATTCATACCATTTGAACTTTGCTGTTTTCCTTTTATAATAAATCAAAATTTGAAAAGTGTTGCTTGCAATTGATACAAATGAACATACATTTTTAAGTCTTGCTACATTTTCAATTTCATGTACTGTATCTATGAATCTGACTAGATAGTTCTGCTGCGTGAATACGCTTTGATCTAAACCATTTTATTGTAGCTTTGGCTGCTTAGGGTCACTGAGGCAAACATCAACATCTCAGCTTTACAAGTCTTTAGCAGCCTGTTCAGTGATTGCTGTTTTAAGCTCCGTCCATTTTATCATCACCTGTGATCAGCTTCTCTAAGCCAGCTGAAGGAAAGCAATCCCACTTCATGATGCTAACACCGCCATATTCCACATTTGGTTCACGTTGATGTAAAGTGTTAGTTTTCTTGCCACATGCAGCTTTTTCTAAGTAGACCGAAAAGTTCAACTGCAGAACAGCAGAATTTTTATTGAGATTATAAGCACAATTGTATCAGTAGAGGCTGCTGAATGCATATGCATGCCACACCTGATTAAAAAAGGGTGAAAACCTTATTATTAACCTACTATTTCAGAATAATATGCTACTTTGTTTGATGCATAAAATCTCTGAACAATTAACTGAGGTCTGTATCTGACAAAATGTGAAAAATTGCAAGTAGGGGTAGGTACTGAATTTGGTACTTTTATAGGTACGGACCGAATCCCGTCGGTACTACACAGACCATTCACGTAAAATCAAACAGTACTATGTACATAATATTCAAAATGTGCTGCAGATTACGCTCGCTGCAATATTTGTAAAGCGAAGTGCAAAACCAACGCCGGCAATGCTTCTAATCTGAGGAAGCACCTGGTCACTGCTGCCAGTCTAGCGACTTGCTAACAACATTTTTGTTGCTATATTTAGTGACTTTTCAGACCCATCCAGTGACCTTTAAAAAAAATAAAAATAAAAATCTGGCAAATTTCTTCTGTTATTGGTGACTTCCCGTCCACACAAAAGTACCAGAAATGGGTACCGTTGAGTACCAGTATCGATTCCCATGTACCAGGTATTGGTACCGTATCAATTCAAATGTGAAGGGTACCCATCCCTTATTTCAAGCAGCAGCAATGCTTTTGCGAGGGATGGTAGATATTTGATGAAACCAGGAAGCAAATTTCGTGGTTGGTAATAAAAGCGATCTCTTCACAGGAGACATAACAGATGAGCTGGTTGACTCATTTTTTGAGGCTGAAGTGGAGATGGAGAGAAAAATTTGTAGAGACGTAGTTTGCACATCCCACAAAGATGAGGAAGGTAAGCAGACTTGAGCAGCATTACTGAGAACTCCTTCTCAAGGAATTTAACACTAAATATTTATATCACTTTCAGGCTGTAATCGTTTAACATTTTGAGTGTATGTGCATTCTCAGGGTTTCTTCGAGACTTGTGCGAGTTGCTTCTGTACCTGTTACTACCTTCTGGAGATTTCCACAACAAAAGCATGAGATATTTCCTCAGGGTGAGCTCTCAAATGGACGTTAGCTGCTCTTGGATTCAAGTTAAAGAGAATAAGGACAAAAATGTCACATAATATCCTGAATAAGATGTGGTGCTATACAATGTCTATGTGGTGCATGGTTTTCTTTGTGTAATTCGCTGATTGTGCAAGGAAATCCTCTCATATTTAGGAGGTGCTGGCATACGGGGTGCTACTTCCTCTGATCAACCAGCTGAGTGACCCGGACTATATTAACCAGTTTGTCATCTGGATGGTGAGAGTCCAAACTCAGAAACAATCGGAAAAGTACTTTATTTTGATAGAAATGAATCCCTTGATGTAAAACATTTTATATAAATAGATTCGGGACTCCAGCTGCAACTATGAAGCCTTCATGAACATCTTGAAGCTGACAGACAAGCCTCCTGAGCTTGAAGCCGTTAAAGACAAGGTGCTGGAGGAGCTGCAGTATCTCCGCTCCCTGGACACAGCTGGAGATGGTGGGGGGCCACCTTTTTTATTTATTTTTTTTTATTTTTTTTGATAAAAGGATAAAAATACCGTCTAAGACAAATGCATTGCTTGATTCTTCTGTCTTATCTTCAGACATCAATGTGATCAAAAACCAGATTAACAGTCTTCTGTTTGTGAAGAAGGTGTGTGAGACCAGGATCCAGAGACTGCAGTCAGGAAAGGTGAGAAAACGCTGGACAGCTTCATCTACGTCCAACCCGCTGCAAATGTAGCAGTGGTGATGTGACAAAATGTAAATAATTTTATAGTATGGAATAGGGCTGAGCGATAAATCGATTTAATCAGTTCAATTTGACAAATTTTTAAGATTAAATATTTGGAAAATCGTTATTTTGCCTATGCAGTCACTGGACTTCCATGGCGTGAATAGCATGCAATGCTGAATATATGTTTAGGAAAATATATTGTAAAGAGGAAACTTTTTTTTTGCCATAAGATTATTAATTATTATTAATTTTTTTTATATTATTTTTTAAATATTTAAAATGTATTATTAATTAACTTTTAAGTTAATTTGAAGTTACACAAGTCAAGTGAAGCCCGTTCTTAGCTCATTACATAATACCAATAGAAAACATTTAGTAATATTTTCATTGTTTCCAACGGCAAGGCCGCCATCTTGTTTTACAAGCATGTTTCGCAGCTTGTATTTAGTAGCACTTTGAATTCAGCCCAACTCCCAGATGAAATGCTAGAAATAAAAGCAAGTTTTTAAAATCATTTCTTTCATTCTTTTTGTGAAAAGGACGGGGAAAAATCGATTAATCTGAGATTTTATTTTTAAGAAGAATGCCCCGCCCTAGTATGGAATAATCTTTATACTGTCGTATGTGGATCACGGTGTATGTACAGTTTTGCCCTGCTTCACCAGTCTTGCTCTGTGCCTGATTTGCTCATCCTGTTCCTCTTTCATGTAGGAGGTCGATGCCTTGAAGCTGGCAGCCAGTTTTGGCAAGCTGTGCGTTATCCCACTGGATCACATCCTCGTCCACAATATAGCTCTGCAGTTCTTCATGGGTAAACACGTCCCCTCAGATGCTCATGTTCACTGTAGTTAATCCAGAACGCTTCTGATAATCATCCTTGTAATCCATGATTTATCCCAGCTTTAATTATGTTATAACCCCAACCTGGGTGGTTTGGGATGCCCCATTCGGACCTCACCGCAGACTTTAAGAGCTTACTCCACTTACAGATCAGATTACGATTACATGTGTGCAGGGAGTCGAGCCAAGTTTCATTAGATCTTGTTTGGAAAACAGCCACAGACCTAAACATGGCAGCTAAATATGCTGCTGTAGTATTCATGTTCAGGCCCCATTTATGCACGTGTAACTTAAGATCAATAGCAGACATGCACCACTCACACCAAGCTATCTGTTCTCTCATCCAGACTTCATGCAGGCTGCAGGGGCTCAGGCTGAGCTGTTCTTCTGGCTCACTGTGGAGGGATACAGGGTGACAGCCCAGCAGCAGCTGGAGGCCATGCTGGGCTGGCAGAAAGATGGCAAGAAGCAGCCAGGGGCCACAAAGGGGCTGCTGAAGGCAGCTGCCCTGGGCGTTTATGAGCAGTACCTTTCTGACAAGGTAGGAGGCGCAGGCACGTTTCCCAAAGGTCAAACATTTTTTTGTAACCGGTTCTGCTGACTTTAATAACACACTCTGCTCTAACAGGCGTCTCCCAGGGTGCAGGTGGACAAGGAGCTGGTAACCAAACTGGGGGAGAAGCTGCAGAAAGAAGATCCCACGCCTGATATATTTGACGAAGTTCAGAGAAAAGTACGGATCTCTTGCCTCTTACCTGCACAGACAGGCTCTGCAAACCGTCTTCTACCTGCTTACAAGCTGTGTCCGCCACCCCACAGGTGTATGACATGATGCTACGTGACGAGCGCTTCTACCCGTCCTTCAAGCAGAGTCCCCTGTACGTCCGGATGCTCGCAGAGCTGGACATGCTGAAGGAGCCAAGCTACAGAGGATCTGATGATGGGGAGTTGGAGTCTTTCAACGGCTCCCCTACAGGAAGCCTAAACCTGGTAAGAAGCACATTTCCCCTTGTTTGGGTAGCATTTTATTTCCTAATGCTAGAGTTAGACGGTCAGTAGAGCTGTGGTTTACTTGTCACGTGATTATCTTGGCCCTAGTTGATCTAGATGAGTATGGAGTGTTACTTCTAGTGGTTTATTGTTCTGTGAATTTATAATGACTTGTATGTTCCAAAAAAAAGTAAAAAACAAAGCAACTGGACTTGTTTTTCGTAGTTGAAGACGTTTCGCTTCCTCTCCAGGAAGCTTTCTCAATTCAAAAAGTCTGGAGTAATGTGGAGTACCAAGCTTTATACTACTGCCAAACAAAGGCCTTGTAATGGCTTAGATAACATGCAGATTCTAACTCATTGCACACCAATTTGGGAAAGACACCCTTGGAGTAGTGCGTGAGTATGAGAGATTACTTAGAAAACTTGCAGATTATAGGAACCATCGGTTGAATTTGCATGTTGTCTAAGCCATTACAAGGCCTTTGTTTGGCAGCAGTATAAAGCTTGTTACTCCCCATTACTCCAGACCTTTTGAATTGAGAAAGCTTCCTGGAGAGGAAGCGAAACGTCTTCAAACTACGAAAAACAAGTCCAGTTGCTTTGTTTTTTACTTTTTTTTTGGAATGACCATGACCTGGATGACTGAGAATCTTGACCAGCACAATGACTTGTGTGTGTTTTCAGTCCCTGGATGACCTGACCAACTCCTGCCACGATGAATTTCTGCAGCTCCACGCCTTCATATCTGACACGGGTACGCTTACTAACCTCCCATAATGCAACTTTGTTGTTCTCGGGGGGTTCTCTGCGACACTTTGTTGCATTTTTAGAAACGTACATTTTAGACGAAGGGAGGAATGAGAAGGCGTGGGTGAATGTTTTCAGATATGTATTATCTTTAGGACAGAATAACGTGCGACCATTAGCAGCGTTTAACTCCCAGCTCCCTCTAGTTTTTCCCCTCCATTTTCTCTTAACGTCTCACCTCCAAGTTTTGTTCACCTGCACGTTTATCACATGTCACGCTTTGCCATGATTCTTTGTTTCTTTCATTCCATTACCTTCAATGTTTTTCTGTTCTTCCCCTTTTTTCCTTTCTCCTCCCCCCCTCTCTTTTCCTCTTTGTTATTCCATTTCCACACGTTTTGCTCTTTATTCTTTCTTTCACCCGTTTTCCTCACCCACATTTTTTTTTTTTTTTTGCCCGCTACTTTCTTTTCCTTTCATCAACCCTTCCTTCATCCTCAAACTCCTCTTATTTGGGGTGATTTTTCCCGGACGGAGTAGCTGATTCTTTTCTTCCTGGCTTCTGGGGTGCCACAGGGGTTTGCAACGATCATGGTAAGACCTACGCACTTTACGCCATCACCGTGTTCAGACGCAACCCAGACGGCAGCGAGGACTGCTGGAAGACGTACCGCCGCTACTCGGACTTCCACGACTTCCACATGCGAGTAACGGAGCAGGTGATTGAGACGGTTCACTGCAGTGTTTTTTTTAAAGGTGCAGCAGCAACGTTTGCCCGCTGTCTTCACGCAAATATGGTGAATATGTTTTTAGTTTGAGAACCTGACGTCGATCCTCAAGCTTCCAGGAAAGAAAACTTTCAACAATATGGACAGGGACTTCCTGGAGAAGAGAAAAAAAGACCTCAATGCTTACCTTCAGGTAACTTCTCTAGGCAGTCTGGAAACGTCTGGAATATGTTTTCCGTCATTTGCAGGTCTGAAAAAGAAAGTAAGAGTATGAAAAAGTCTTTGTATTTTCAGACTTTGTTCCCTTTGTTTAATACTTGTGTCCTTCCTTCCTCTCTTCTTTCCTCGTGTCCTTCCTCTCTTCCTTGTCTCGTACCTCAATTTTCTCCCCCTTCTCCTTGTGTCCTACCCCTCTACCTTTTGTCCTTCCTTGTCTTCCTTCCCTCCCTTTCTTCCTTGTGTCCTACATCCATTCGTTCCTTCCTTCTGTCCTGCTTTCCTTGTGTTTTTACCTTTCTCCTTTCCTTTGTGCCTCAATTTCTGCCTTCTTCCTTGTTTTCCTCCTTGTGTCCTACCTTTTATCCTTTGTGTCCTACCTCCCTACCTTCTCTGTCCTACACATTCTTCCCTTTCTGTTGTTCTTCTCCTGTCTTTACCTCCCTCCTTCCCTTGCCTCAGTTTCAGCCTTCTGTCCTTCCTTTCTTTCTTATCCTCCTTGTCTCCTCCCTCCCTTCCTTCTGTCCTTACTTTCTACATTGCCTCTCAGCACCATTTCTTTAATTTCTTTCTCTCCTCGTTTGTGTTGTACTTCCCTTTATACCTTGCTTTTTTCCATCCATCCATCCATCCAAATTTTAAATGGTGGGAAATTCTTGCGTGAAAAATCTGTTGTAACCCTGAATTGTGTAACATGTCAGCTCACATTAGTTTTTATTTGTATTGCCATGTATACGTGTGTGTGTGTGTGTGTTCCAGTTGCTGCTAAACCCAGAGATGGTGAAGGCCTGTCCAACTTTGATTCCCTACGTCTTTGACTTCCTAGAGAACAAGGCCTACAGCAAGGGCAAAGGAGAGTTTGCACGAAAGGTCTGTCCAGTTCTTCACTTGAGAACAGTTTGATTTGTGTGTTGTCTAAACTTTGTTAAACATTGTTGTTGTTTTGTTTTTTGTCTTGATTTCTAATTCTAAATGTGAGTGTTTTTGCTGATTCATCTTCAGATAGACACATTTGTGAATCCCTTGCGGAGCTCCATGAGGAACGTGTCCAACGCAGTCAAATCTCTGCCGGACAGTCTGGCCGAGGGAATGAATAAAGTCTCTGACAACATGGGCCGCATGTCAGAAAGACTTGGTCAGGACCTCAAACAGAGCATATTCAAGGTATGTACAATGCTTATTAAACAACCTGTATCAAATCTCTTTCCAATTTCCATGCCCAAAGGTGAATAATATGTTAAAAAGGGAGAATTGTCCTCTGAGACGGTATCTTGGAGACCTAACAGGCCAGCACCCGATCCAGAGTTGGGATGGACAATATACAAAAAAGCATGTCGATAAAATGGAAATCATATTTCCGATTATTATCATATAGCGATAATAATCAGAAAATTCAAAACATATATTGTAAGTGCAGCTATGGCCATTTTATGCTGTTGCTTGATGACCTATTGTCATATAAAGAACACACAAATGCTAAATTCAGACTCAACCCTTTACTGAACTAACTTTTTACCAAATTGCAAGTTAAAAAGAAAAGGGGGAAAAAAAGAACGCGTGCTCTTTAAAGGGGGCGGAGCTTAGTAAGGGAACTGTTCCTGAGTCTGCGCTTGTGATTGGTTGGGAGGATGTAATGACTGTAGTATTAACACTGCAAAAAGGGAATTAAAAGTAAGTAATTTTTTTCTTAAAATAAGTGTATTTGCCCTCAATTTGCGTAGGTAAATAAGATCATCTGCCAAAGGAATGAGTATTTTGACTCGTTTTTCAGCCAGCTATGCAGTGGCTCTGTAAAAGATTGCAGAAGTGAATGGAAGCAGCTGAAAGTCTCAGTATTCTTTAAAAATTGGTCTTTTTTTAACTTTTACTTTATTGCCCTGTCGGTAATCTAGCTGTAGAAACAATATTCTGAGGACTCTGTCTGTCATCTGTTTATCTTTTTTTTTTTTTTTTCAAATTAATTATCAGCTTTGAAAAAGAAAAAGGGCTAGCTGATTTATCTGAATTGTATCCCTTTTAGACTTTAATGTTGTCTGGCTCTAACATATTTGGCTGTTTTATGCTTTCTGCAGTTAAGACTATTAACACTTTATGCCAGCAGCAGTTTTAAAACCTTCCTATTTTATATCCTGCCTATACTTTAGCATTTTCATCGTTTAATAATATTGACACATGTCCCAACTGCGAGTTACTTCCCTCTTAGATTTTCTAACCTTAGCGTTTTTTTTAAAGGCGCCTCCACTTCTTCCAAAGTCCGACATGGACCCAGAACACTGTCGAGTCTCTGCCCAGCTGGACGACAACGTGAGTGTGCAGGCCGCTCAGTAGCGGCTGTGTTTTTATCTGACCTGTTTAAGACTTTTTTAGGTTGAGACGGTAAAACCTGTCCTCTTTGTGTGCAGGTGGATGATAACATCCCTCTGCGAGTGATGCTGCTGCTGATGGACGAGGTGTTTGATCTGAAAGAGAAAAACCAATGGCTGCGCAGGAACATTAAGAACCTGCTGCAGCAGCTCATCAGAGCTACTTATGGAGACACCATCAACAGGTGAGGGAATGATAAGCCTTCAAAGAGGGTTACAGTGACTAATAAACTTCCCCAAGAGAGACGTAACACTTTTTCTTTTGTTTCTGAAGGAAAATCGTAGATCATGTGGACTACATGACCTCTCCAGAACAGGTGGCGGATTATGTGAAAAGATTCAGGTAACCTGCTTTCTATTGTGTTGCTGCTATTTCTGACTTTTTTTTCGAGGTTTTTATTTAGTAACTGAGCGTTTCCATACCTGCTCAGGGATTCCTACTGGCCTAATGGGATTCTTGCCGAGACTCCTCCGCGCCGGGACAAGTGCATCCGCATGAGGACCCGAGTAGCTGCCAAGACCAGCCTGCTGGGCATCATGCCAGGTGAAAACTACCCACTGGCACACTCCTCATCTTTTTTCTTGTTGTACAGTATAGTGAAATTTGTTGACACCGCTGGGTAACGACGGGCGGTTTCACAAAAATGGCCATCCTCTGCTCCACTTTCAAACCAACGTTCCTCTCTATCCAGGATGGGAACATCCTCATCCCTGAATGTGAGACCGCTGGTCTGCAGATGAGTGTAGACTGCAGAATCTTAGCCTAATGAAACTAAACACAGCACGTTCTCATGTGTTACTTTTAGCTAGCCACCTCATTGTTAATAAAATACACCGACCTATTTTCACACCTCCGTCATGCCTTCATGCCTCCTCTAGGGGGCACGCCCGCTATTTGACAACCACTGGTTTAGAACAATTCATGTGCCTATGTTAGAATGGCCTAGTCAAAGCCCAGAGCTTATGTCAACTGAGAATCTGCTTCAAGGCTTGAATACTGATGTTGAATTATTCTCTCCATTCAGTTTGACAGAGCTTAAGTTATTTGGTAAATATTTTTGTCTCTGGGTCTGCAGAGCTGGTAGAGACGAGCCCCTAAGGGCTAACGGGAGGTGGTTCTAAAGGAGTACCGAGTTAATGGGCTGAACAGAAATAAAACAGCAGACACTGTAGAATGTTATTTGCAAAAATATTTGAAAACCATGTTTCATTCTCATT
Source organism: Fundulus heteroclitus (assembly GCF_011125445.2). Taxonomy (NCBI): domain Eukaryota; kingdom Metazoa; phylum Chordata; class Actinopteri; order Cyprinodontiformes; family Fundulidae; genus Fundulus; species Fundulus heteroclitus. The sequence continues at coordinate 10,716,564 of NC_046373.1, read as the reverse complement.
CACGTCTGATTTATTTTCTTGTCCTGATTCTTAAACACAAATACTGTCTGTAAAATGTATATAAAAATTCAAATGTTCTCCCTGCCTGCTTTTATTCTTTAACTGCAACGCATTTCCTTTTTTTTTTTTTTCTCTCTTGCTCTCAGATGAGCTAAAGCACATTATCGGAGCGGACACCACGAGAAAGGGCATCCTGCGCGTCTTCGACATGTTTCAGTACCAACCCATGAACCGGCGCCTGGTCTACGTGTTCCTGGAGGGCTTCCTGGAGACCATGTTCCCTCAGTACAAGTTCCCCGAGCTGTTCGTCAAGCTGCACTCCCGATCGCCGCGCATCGGCAGATACAGCCAGAAACTCAAATGCTCCTCGCTGAAGAGGTGACAGGAAAGCACGGCGGCATCAGGACATGGGCCGACGACGGACACGCAGAGACTCCAGAGCTAGAAGCGAGGGTGCGAGCGAGCGAGCGTGATAGGGAAGGGGGTGCGTTTACCTGCTCTCACACGCTCCTATCGGGCAAAACACTCCTGACTGGTTCCACTGAGACAGAACCGAGGGAAGAGCAGCTCTGAAAGACGCGTTCTAACACAAATTATATCATTTGCACCAAGAGGCTGAACATGACAGTCTTTATTTTTTAGTTTCTATATATTTTTTTTTCTCCTTTTTTGGACGTTTTACTTTAGTTGAGCTTTACGTTGGCCAGCCAACGCCGCTTTCCTGTGGTTCAGACGAGCAGACGATGAAATCCTGCGTTGTTTTTTAACAGGGCAGACCCCAAACCTTGCCTTACATCCCCCACTTCAGTCCTCTATGTTCTTGAGCCACAGAGCTGTAATCAAACACACCGTCACGCAGCAGACACGCGAGCTGCAGACGTTATCGCTGTTTCCACTGCAACCAAACAAATGTCAGAAGCACTGGGTTGAAAGAGGCGCTGTCCTGCAAATGTGAACAAACAGGAATGGGTTGGAAGGTTTACTTGTTTTTTTTATTTTTATTTTAGTTTTTTCAATCCTGCCACCAGTTTTCCTTCTGATGGATAGCCCACGTCCCCTTTAATGCAACTGTCATAACCTCTGGCAACCAAAGCTCATGCTGTTTGCGTGTGTGTGTGTGTGCGCACTTTTTATTGCAGATCATGCAACGAAACATTTAACGAGCTAAAAAGTGAGGAGAATGGATGCCGTCTGCGTCGCATTTTGGGTTGCGTAGGTTTTTTTTTTTGAGTGCGTGCGTGCGTGAGTGAGTTGAGCTGGAAGACGCTCCCCGTCTTCGATCAGAAACTGTGCCAGTGTGAGCGAGTGAACCAGCCTTAAATCTATATAAATATACGCGGTGTATACTGACCAAGAGGTGCACGGCAGAGGGGGAGCTCTCCGTCACGCGATCGGACTTTATTAAGGAAATCCAAATGGAGATATTATCCCTGATCACTTTTATTATGAGAGAGAAATCTTTTTGATTTGGTGCAATATATTTTTGTGGAATGCATGTGCATTTTTGATTCATGGTGTACTGAAAAATGGGTCATTCGTAATCTTTTATCAGGAGAGAACATCGGAGACGTCTTCTTATCCCAACAACATGACATTCCGTTGTTGTAAAATGTTTATTTTACAGACTTGTTTTATAAGTCTGAGTTTGTTTTTTTTTTTGTTTTTTTTTTAAAGTGTGCAGAAGGTATTGTCCACATATCCCATGCTCACTATCACACAACGTCTGCGGTGGGTGTTGACAAAGTAGTGATCAGTGGTCGATCAGCTCCTGCTCTACAGCCAGTTCAGAGGTGGTCTCGAACAACCGCTTCTTTTTAACCTAAAGTGGTGTTCCGTGCGTACGAGTGTCGGAGATTTTGTGACCTGCCTGCCTCCACTGCCTATAGCGTGTCAAGCCCCCATGAAAGGAAAAAAAAAATAATAATCAGGTCCAGTGAAATCACAGAAGAGACTGTGGCTAGTGGATTCACTGCTAATTAGCACTTACTGTAGCAACTGTGGGAGACCGGGGCCCCCGACTCCCACCACTGCTGTGATTTGCTTACACCGCGCGGCCCCCGGTGGACTCTGATTGGCTGAGCGAGGAGGACATGAAAGCATCTCTTTTTGGGAGGTGATGTCACCTTTTAACTTTCTGCTCAGCTCTCCCTGCAGGAAGTGTTTTTTTTTTTGTTTTTTTTTACCCCAGTATATGAATCTATGATGCAGAAAACGTGTGCATATCTGTGTACATTATGTGTTAATAGTGTGCCTAAATGTACTGTCAACTCTATTTTCATATTTTTCTTTACCCAAGAAAAGAGAGTCAATCAGAACGTCATGATCATTTTATGTGACTTAAAACGCTATGGGATTTAAGTTTTTTTTTTTGTTTTTTTTTGGGCAATATACTCAAACTTCTCCTGGTGAGCACTTGTGCTCAAGTCAGTATAACACTAATAAAAGGTAACTCAGACTAAATGAGCCATAGTTCCATTTGTCTTCAGTGTGTTTGCTTTCATTTGTATATTTTCAGTCGCTCTGCATCAAGTTTGTGGTGAAATTCTTCCGAAAGCAGCTGTTGTTAAATCAAAAGCAGTTTTATATCGACTGAGCATTTAATGAGGTAACGGATCATCCAGAAAACCCACCCTACATAAAATAAAATCTCATCAGTCATGCTTTCTGCTGAAATAACCTAAGGAAACTTTAAACTCTATTGACCATAGAGTAACCCATTTCTGTTGCTGCCCACTGCCAGTCAGCTTGCTGAAAAAACCCAATACATGGTACGACTGTGCTGTGGAGACTGAAGCAGTGCCACCTATCACTCTTAAGATGCCTTTTAGGCTACAGCAGCATGTATTTTAGGCTGACCATAGGTTCTACATGAACAGATGGTCTAACTAACCAGTTAATGAGATTGTTTTACCTGCCAAAGTAAAATGGCACCAGTATATATTATGTAAAATTGGAGTGTAAAATAAATATACAAAATTAAGTGTTTTCTATATTTTTGCTTAAGTCATGTGGGTAGAAATCTGTTTTAGTAGTATTAAGACTAAAGGCTTTTTTTTTTTATTAAAGCAATTAGATCATGTTACACAGGTTTTTGAAAATATAATATATATAATATAGTTGCCTTTTTCAACACAAAGTTGTCCTACCCTGAGAAATCACTGGCAGTCCATGGTGGCCGTTTAATGAGTTACTAAGCAAAATATGACGCCTTTGCTTTTTCTGTTCCAAACATAAAGCACTGTTATCTTATTTTTGATCATAAAGCTCAAAAGAGTACAGTGAGTAAAGTAAATGTTGTACAAACCACTGTTTTGTTTTTTTCTTCTCAGTAAATACTTTTCTAAAAGTACGGTTGACATGAAGTTCTCACCAGGTGCTGGTAACTAGAGATCCAGTCCACACATGCAAAGAAATCAAATCAGAGATGGCCATGTTACAGCTAACCAGCCATGAGCAGGTCGTCCACGCAGGACTTCACGCAGAGGAGTGAAAGGAAAGGAATGATCGGTAAAGTTGTCCAAGAACAATGAACCTTTTACGCAGTTCTATAGAAAGACCTAAACCATTGTTTCAAAGAAAACAAACAACGGCAGACTCCATATTCGAAGGTCAAAATGGGCTGACTGCATTTCACCGCATAAACATGTCACCCCAGCAGTGAAGTCTGGAGGTGGGCGCATCATGGTGTGGGGCATATAATTAATGGAAGGCTGAATGTAGGGAGGCGGTTTAGCTAAAACTCTGCCATCTACCGGGTTGGTAAAGATGAACCTGAGGTGGACAACAAACAGCCGAGGAAACAAGGGTCCAGAAAAAGAAAATCAGGATCGAAACAGCCCAAAATCTATGGCATGTGTGGAGGAGTGGGCCAAAAGGTGACCAGTTTCTCCATACAGGAGGGTGTTTTGAAGCCGTCGTCATCGCTAACAAAGGCTTTTAAATGTCAGCACACGTGCAAAGTCCCTGCCTCCTGTCATCCGGCGTTATTAGAAGTATTTTCTGGGACAGCTAGGGTCTGATTTCTTTGCCTGCATGGACCTGCATGCTGTTGCCTACATCTGGTGAGACTTCAATGCCCATTGCATCTAAGAATATGTCTATTTGGTACATGTGATATGTCTGATACTTATTTAAATTCTTGTATTTCTGTTGGTTTGTTACGCTGCATTTACTTCTCATGTTGCGCTGAGGTTCAAAACAGCCTTATCTTGACACAGGACAAGAACAATCTTTGGTCTGGTATTATCTTGTTCTATTAGTTGTGGATACATAGTCATTACAGGATTAGATTGAATGCAAAGCTTCTATGCAGTGACTATTCACACAGCCAAAACAATCTAAATCAACGACAGCAGACGTTTCGGGCAGCTTTTTTTTTTTTTTTTTGCTTCGAGAGATGTTCCAGCATCAAACACGTCTGCTGGTCCTCAGGGCGAGTCTCTTTTTGTCCACACTGTCCAGTTAAAACGAGCTGCTCCTCATTCTGGGGTCTTCCTGTGCGATTTTCCTACGGGGTCGGTGAGGATGACCAGTCCCCAGGCGGCCAGACCTGGCGGAGAGTCACAGCGGAGCACATTTACAACTTCAGAGCAACAGAAGGTAGACCGACATGTCGGGGGTGGCGCGGAGACTTACAGGCAGCGAAGGTGATCTGCGCCACCGTCCCCATGGAGGTAGGACCCCCCTGCCGCATCACCCTGCGGGCTGCGTTGAACACATAAGCTCCAGACAGGACCAGACCCCCTCCGGAGACCATTCTGCAGCCCCAGCAGTTCTTTAACGCCTGGACGGACTTTGACGAGGAGGAGGCGGCGGCGGACTCGGGAGCTGCTGACATTGTGCGTGTGGAGCAGCGTGGGTGCTAATGCTAGCAGCTAAAGCACCGCCGGAACCATGAAGCGGGTTCGAGACCAAACTGGTGTGACTGAAGAGAGTCCGCTTAAATAAAACGGATTGAGTATAAACCTGTTTTCCAAAAAAATTGCAGTAATCCTTCTTAAACGGATGAAAACATCCCGAAGGTCGACCTAACCAAGCGTTTCCGGGGTGATAAGGTCAAATTCTATTTTGCTTCCGTTCCGAATTTGTTTCTTTCAAAATAAAAGTATAATTTGTCAACCCTTATCACAAAAACAAATTGTCTTACAAAATGTTACGTACAACACGACATTTGTCTTTTAATAACTTTTTAATCCTCTTTATTTCCTTGCTAAATAGGACCACATTTATCCGGTGATGTGTACTCTGACATTGGTGCACGCAAATGCGTTTAGTGAAAGGTTGTACGCAGCAAAGTGTTTTCAAAGAACGAGCGACCCAAATCCCGTTCTTATGGCTGAGAATATAGAGTAGATTTCCTTTTTTTTTTTTTTTTTTTTTTTTAAATCAAGCCCAAAAGAATTAGCTAGATGGATGTCTTTATTTTATCAAGGGAAACAAGCATAAGTCTAAGTTTTGGAACTACAATGAGTTTTACACATCACTGTCCAACAAAAGTTTTTACTACTTTATTTCTTTAAAGCTGCAGTAGGGGAGTTTTGAGAAAACCGTGAATATACTGTAATGATCTATGTTTTTCATGTTTGTCATGATTTGTTTTAGATGAACCCGGACACAGCACGCACACACAGAGCTGTCTTTAAGAGTTTATTGCAAAGGGTGGATAGTGGATGACTAGAACCAGAGTCAGTTACCAGACGGAGAAGTAGGATGCAGGAGCTGGCTGAAAGGAACAGAGCAAGGAGAAATCCAGAGGAGCTGGGCTGCTGCAGAACCAGGACGGAACCAGCGGACAACGGAGACGAAGGAGCAGAATCAGCAGCGCAGCAAACAGGTACTTAAACAGACGAGGACTGGAACTGACAGGATTGATGGTAATGATGGCTTAGGACAGGAGCGAACAGACTTGACAGGCATGGTGTTGGTTTGACTGAAGACGAGCTGGCGACCAGGAACAGACTAAGGTGAGTTGATGTAGGGAGCCTGGCAGGTGACGTGAATCCTGACTAATTAGTGTCCAACAGGTGTAACTAGTTGCTGAAGGAGCAGAGGGTGAGCTGAGAGACAGGAGGAGGAACCAAAAACAAACAGAGAAAAAGCCAGACAAAGACCAAACCATGACAATGTTAAGTTGAGGTTGTTCTATTTATAACCCTAAGTGCCTACAGTTAAATTTCAAGTGTCTTTAAATCTAGTAACACTGATGTTGACACTTTCATAAAGGCTGAATTTGTAGAGGACAGGACCAATAGTTTTGAAATGATTCTAACACCCAAACCATGGATTTCTAGTTCCTCTGGTCTTTTGCTTGATTCTCCTGGCCTGTCCGTTTAGTTAGGTAGTCAGCCAAATCTTTGTAGGTCTTCAGTTGTGCTAGATGCTTTTCATGTTCAGATGTTGGGTTGAGCAGTTATCAGTGAAACAGAACAGAATATAAATATTCTTTATTGACCCACCGTGGGGTAATTCAGGTGTAACAGTCAAAAACTGAAATGCAAGTGGAAGCATGCAGATTCACACAAAAGAAAAAAAAAAAAATCAGAAAAGCAGACTGTGCAGTATAAGAAAGAAATACTGTACCCTACAGATATTAAAACTAGCAGACTGAAAAAAATATATAAATGTTTCACTGAGTTGGGTGATTTGGCAAATTATGCAAAACATGCATGCATATTTATTGAATAGAAACACCAACACATTTTTGGAATGTAAATGCATATCCAAGCTTAGCTGCAGGAATCTATGAGGGCAATGGGTGTAGGATAACATAACCAGTGCATCAGGGGCAGGCATAGTGACAAAGACCCTTGTATAGCTGTCTATGTACAGTACAGTGGTGTCATCAATGATTAACCCAAGTGATTAATCAAAAAATAACTAATAATCCAGATTGATACCAGCCTGATATCTACTTTGCTCATTTCTACAGCTGACGACTTATTATCCAGGTGGTACATTCGTCCATACAGGCAGGCAGTGATCAGTCCGCCCCTCATGTTTGAGTGCTTCATGGCCACCCTCCCACATGCAGCTTTCTCTAGTTTTGGCTGCTCCAGCACCATGCGGTTCACCAAAACTGAAGGGTACACATATTTTGTCTGAAAAGTCGCCTCCAACAGGAAGTCCATCTTGGACTCCGCCTCCTCCACTTTCTGTCCACAGGAGCTGGACTCCAGCCCTGCGCAGCGGACTACTGCACACACCTGTAAGAGGAGAGGAACATGCAGTTGCACTTCAGAGAAGCTCATTTAGTCTAGTCATTAAACTCAAAAAGGGGAACTCGTGTTTTATGGGTTAATGACACAGTGATATATTTCTGGTGTTTAGTTTTGTTAACATTGATGATCATGGCTAACAGGGAAAGAAAACCCAAAACTGGTTCAGACAGGTTCAGGGGGGAGGTCGTGGCCTAGTGGTTACAGCAGCGCACTTGCACTCAGAGGGATGCAAGTACCCGGTTCGATCCCCAGTGCCTGCACTCTGGGTCCCTGAGCAAGACCCTTAACCCCAAATTGCTCCCTGGGCGCCGCACATGGCAGCCCACTGCTCCCCCAGGGTGATGGGTTAAAAGCAGAGAACAAATTTCGTTGTAATGTATGTTTCAATGACAATAAAGATGATATTACTATTTCTATTACTATGTTTAATAACACCCTCCACTAGGGGGTTTAAGCCATAGAAGGTCCTTGGCTGGTGTGTCCTACGTCACAGGTTGTTGCATTTAGATAAAAAGTTGAGTGGAAAAAATTGTTGAAAAAGGTGCAAAAATCAATAAGGATAAATGTAGCTTTGAGAGGATTGTGTGAGAATTGTCTCACTTCCTGTGTTAAGCCACTTGTGAACCAGAGCCAACATACCTGGGATAAGGAGAAGAAGGACTGGTCTGTTGCTACATGTTACGAAGTCTTCAGCTCAGATTAAAGTAAATTTGACATTTCATTTGAAAATTACTGTCCAAGAAGTACAGAATCCAACCTGGTGTTGGTCCACGGTTCTTTATCAAGTCAAAAGTCGCTTCTTGGTTCCCTCTGATGACGATCTTAAGAGAGATGTTGATGTAATTTTCCAGCTATATCCTCACTGCCAACTGTACCAGTACCCTGTTTCAGCAATGACTTTGTGACCTTGGTGTTACTGGGCTGATTGGTTGCAAATTGACCTGATCTGAACCCCACAGAGGATCTATGGAGTCTTGTCAAGAGGAACACGGGAGACAACAGAGCTAATGATACAGACATGCTGAGGGCCGCGATTAAAGAAATCTGGGCTTTCTTAACGCCTCAGCAGAACCACAGGCTGTTGGCCTGCATGCCATGCTGAATTAATTAATTAATCAATATAAAAGGAGACCCAAAAAATTACTTTTCAGGAAGCCAACATTTTTGCATTAAAAATTGATTTCATATTCTTCATATGTGATATTCAAATTTTCTGGAAACCGAATTTGCATTTTCATTAGCTGTAAGATTAATTAGAATTATTAATTTCAAACACTGGAAATGTATCACCAGGAGTATAATGAATTTATATAAGATTGCAGTCATATTCTAATTTAATGAGATGCATCTTTCCTACCTGCAAGGCATAACTTCTATAGCCGAAGTGCGTTCCTGCAAATGCTCCCAGAGCATACAGTTCCTTCCTTTGGTCATGTGCTGTCCACTTGTACTGGAGGTGGCAGCATAACGCACCGTCACACACTGTGACATTGTCCTCTGTCTTGTTTATGAGGACAAATTTAAATGGGTCACGCCTCATATTTGCAGTGAAGGTGGGGTAAGAGGAGGGAGCAGGTGAAGGAGAACCAGGACAGCTGTCTTTGTAGTAGTGACCAGACTCTGAAGGCACGGATGATGTGGATTCAGCCTCATCATTCACCCCCATCGGCTCTAAGACTGGAACTCTGGCCACGAGCAGCCTGCCCTCCTCTGGGTCTTCCTTCACGGCGTGGTGGAAGGTAGCAGAGAACGGGGTGAAGATGCCGCTTCCTGTCATGCGCAGCTGGTCAAAACGAAGGTTGGCAGATAGCACAGTAACGTTTGCCCCCAGACTGAAGGCCCGGTGAAACTGGATAGAGTCCAGTAAGGGGAGCGCGTTCATCCAAGCTGTGGGGAAAATAAACTGGCGCACACCCTGGAAAAGAAGCAAAGCAAGTTGGCTGTATTGGACACATCTGTACATGAATGTGGGTAAAGTTTCCTACCCTTTCCACCAGGACTACTGCAGGATCGTGGAACAGGATGTCAAAGCAGATGATGAGGCCAAACTTCCCAGCAAAAGGTGTATCAAATGTAATGACTTCCAGCTTTGGAGGTGTATCGTAGGCGGCCTCCTTGTAGAGGTTCTGTTTATGGTAGCGTGCCACCAGCAGGCCATCAGAACTGTGACAGGGAATACCAACAGGTTTGCATTAGCTACCAAAATATGTTTGGGCACTTATTGTATTGAAGGTGTGGTCAGCACCTGAAAGCCACATTGGTGTTGAACTGCCAGTGTCCATCGGGGGGACACGAGGACGGGGCTGTCTTCAGGGGACAGGGCTGCCGATCAGCCATGTTTGCCACCAGGTAGAGGTTGTGGCTACGGGCCATGCAGCTCAGTCGCTGGAGAACCTAGAAGAAACTCACAAACTTGATACAAACACACCTTTCATGCAAGTAAGATTGTTGGTGTGTCCATGTCAGAGCAGCTTTAACCACAGAAGTTTATCTCAAAAGATCCCGACAACTAGATGTCCATGTCTTAACCTCAGTGTTGTTGTGTCGGTGCGGCTCGGTGCAAGGGTTCCAGCTCTCCTCCTGAGGGTCAGGAACGGTCTCCATGTATGCGGAAATGGATGATCGGTTGAAGTTAAAACCCAGAATACCAACTTCTGGAAACACAATTATCTGGGCACCCTGAGAGAGCAGAGGAAGAAAAGACTGATCAACTGAAATTTATAATGGACAATTAATCCTTTAAATAAGTAGAACCATTAAAGTTAAATATGAATCACCATAGTTTGCTTTATTTCACCCAAAATATTAGTGGAATTCAGCTTGATACAAATTTGTTATTGCACTACCATTTTAATCGCACTACAGCAACAAACCATTTTTATTGGGATATTTTACATAGAAAATTTACATAAAAAAACTGCATAACTGTTATCAAATGATCTCAGGATTTGTTATGATGAACCCGAAGACAACCACACACAGAGCTACGTCTTGAGAGTTTTATTGAAGGTTGATGGATTGTGGAGGATGAGAATCAGAGTCTTTTACCGGGATGGAGCAGGTGGAAGGTAAAGGCAGGAGCAGGCAGAAGCTGGAGGACCGAGGGTGAGCCCTGGGGTGGAACACAAGGCTGCTGGTGAGCTTCGGAACGGGACCTAAGCAGAGCTTGGCAGAAGAGTCTCGGGACGGGACTTGAGTAGAGCTTGGAGCGAGACCCAAGCGGGGCAGCGTCTTGGAACGGGATCCAAATGGAGCTGCTAGGGAGGAGTGCAGTCAGGGGAAGATTGATGGGAGACAAAAGTCTTTCAGTGCAGGGTGACCAGAGAAGAGAGTCTTTCTACCAAGGAAGACAAGACGAACCGGCGGAGATGAGCTGACTCAGGTGAGTCTATATAGTAGTCTTGGCAGGTGGATTGAGTCTTCCCTAATTAATGACGGCAGGTGGCAGGAATAAGCAGTGAGTGGAGATGAGGCTGTATGGAAACAGGAAGGTGCCAGGAAATGTCTAGGGTGCAGCAGGCAAAACTGCACCCTGACAAATGAAAGTATACTTTTCTTTCTACTTCATAATTGTTTACCAGTTTGGATAGGTCTTTCACATAAAATTTACTGGTAGCTCCTGTGGGAGAGGATTTAACCTTAAAAAAACAGACGGACGAGACCAGACACCACAACTTCTCTTCAGTGACCAGCAGGGGGATTCGTTTATTCTGGACTTACAATCATCTTCATTTCACAGCAGTCCCAACAATCCCAACAATATGGGGTAACTTTCAGCCTTTATAGGGATACAGTATGACGTAGATGGGAACATGACATCTTACTGTGTACAGGCGCTGCTCTGGACCAAAAGCCCTCCCTCCCTAGTTGGAGGGGTGTGTGTGTGAAATGGTGTGTGTGTGCTCTTCCATTTCTAGGAAGTCTTATAAATAGACCTTTAGAAAAACACAGAAACAGAGTAAGAGCCAAGAGTAGTTTAACTAAAGTTCCTTTGGCCTTACTTTACCTTGTTGTGATTCAGTGAAACATTCTAGAACTAATCATTCTTTGGGCCGTGATTTCAGTTATTAAGACAAACAGGATTCAACCTTGACAATATTAAAAGATCAAGCTGTTCTCTTCAGTTCCATATTGATAAATTCTTCCATACTCCATAGTCAGAAACGTGGCACTAGAGACACCTGGGACCATAGCGAAATGCCTGCCATGGGCCAGAATGGGCAGCATCAAATCCTACTTGAAACTGCTGGGTAAGGATAAGTGTAAATACAGTAAGATTGTTATTCACGCTGGCGGTAATGACACCCGGTTACTCCAATCTGAGGTCACCAAAGTTAGTGTTGCTTAGGTGTGTAAGTTTGCAAAAACAATGTCGGACATTTCCTCTGGTCCCCTGCCTGATCTGACCAGTGATGACATGTTTAGCCGCATGTCATCATTAAACCACTGGTTGTCTAGGTGGTGTCCTGAAAAAGTCGTGGGCTACAACAACTGGCAAATCATCTGGGGAAAACCTGGTCTGATCCGGTGAGACGACATCCATCCCACTTTGGATGGTGCAGCTCTTCTTTCTAGGAATCTGGTCAGATTGATTAGTTCTCCAAAATGCTGACAACCCAGGATCCAGACCAGGAAGCAGAGCCATAGTTTAACACACCTCTCTGCAGCTTCTGTACTGTTACCCACCCATTAACCTATTGAGACAGTGTCTTTCCCACAGCAAAAATTAAATATATTAAAAACTGATCTAAATGAGCAAAAAATAAATAAAAATAAAAATAAATACGACTCAACTTGAACCAAAAAAAAATGTGGTTTATTAACTGTAAGGCCTCTCCTTCCAAAGACTTTGTTACTTAATGGGTTTATTTATAATAATCAGATTGATTTATTTTGTCTCACAAAACCTGGCTGCGAGAGGACTACATTAGTATGAATGAGTCAACTCCCTCTAATTATTTAAAGTTCCACATTCCCAGAACTCCTGATTTATCAATTAGTCCCAGGCCAATTAATAACTACAATTATTTTGAGCATTTAACCCATAGTTTCCCTCATCCAAACTGCAAAGAAATAAAATCTCTTCTGTTTGTTGTTTGCGTCATCCACCAGGCCCTTATACTCCTAGAAAACCGCCTGTTTGTTAAGGCCAAGAAGTGTGAGTTTCACAAAGCTTCAGTTACTATCCTCGGTCTCATATTAGAAGGCGGGCAGTTCAGATCCAACCCCGAAAAGATCAGGGCAGTTCTAGAGTGGCCTGTACCCGAGTCTAGGAAGCAGCTCCAACGTTTTTTCGGCTTCGCTAACTTTTACAGGCGTTTTATTAGGGGATAAAGCCAGATTGCCGCTACCCTACATGCTCTCACATCCCATAAGTGCCGTTTCACCTGGAGCCCCGAAGCCAGTGCCGCCATTCAGGAGTTAAAGACTGGATTCTCTCAAGCCCCCATTCTAATTCATCCCAACCCCAGTAAACAGATAGACGCCTCTGACACTGAGGTAGGGGCAGTACTCTCCCAACGCCCCGACTCTGATCAGAAGCTACACCCCTGCGCCTTTTTTTTTCGTCGGTTGTCTCCAGCCGGACGTAATTATGATGTTGGTGATAGGGATCTCCTAGCCATTAAGTTAGCTCTCGAGGAGTGGCAAAATTGGTTAGAGGGGTCTGGGCAGCCCATCGTCATATGGACAGACCATAAGAACTTGACTTACCTACAGTTCACCAGACGCCTCAACCCCCGACAAACTCGGTCCCTTTCCTCCCCTTCTTTTTCCGTTTTAACCTGTCCATCACCTATCGTCCCGGCTCCAAGAACCAGAAACCTGATGCCCTGTCCTGCCTTTACGCGCCACAAAATTCGGATAAGGAGCCCGCTTCCATCCTGCCGCCCACCTGCACCTTCAGAGCCTTACATTGGAAACTGGAAGAGCTCATCGCTCAAGCGCTTCAAGACAAGCCTGATCCTGGAACCGGACCGCCTCACCTAACCTTTGTTCACCGCTCTGCTCAATCCCATGTACTCCAGTAGTGTCACGCTTCGAAGTTTTCCGCCCATCCAGGCATCTCCAGAACACTTTCTCAAGTGTCCTGTCATTTCTGGTGGCCCTCCTGGACTAAGGATGTCCATGAATATGTTCGTGCCTGTCCTGTATGTGCCCAAAACAAGGTGTCAAATCAACCCCCCGCTGGCCTTCTACATCCCCTTCCCTTTCCTAAGCACCCTTGGTCCCACATCACTTTGGACTTTGTCACTGGTCTCCCTTCTTCTCAAGGCATGACCACCATTTTAACTGTTGTGGATCGTTTTTCCAAGTCATGTCACCTCATTGCCCTCAGGAAACTACCTAACGCTTTTCAGACCGCCCAACTCCTCATCAAACATGTTTTCAAACTCCACGGAATCCCCTCTGACATCCTCTCTGACCGGGGTCCCCAGTTTGTCTCCCAAGTCTGGAAGCACTTCTGTTCTGCTCTCGGTGCCCGTTACACCCTCACCTCTGGATACCACCCACAGACTAACGGACAAACTGAACGCATGAAGCAGCAACTCAAGGCCACACTCCGATGCCTCACCTCTTCGTCACCCACCGATTGGAGCAAATATCTGCTTTGGGTTGAATACGCCCTGAACTCGCACATCACCACTTCTACTGGTCACTCTCCGTTCTACATCTCCCTTGGTTATCAACCATCGCTTCTCCCCTCTGATGAGCTCCAGATCCTGGTCGCCTCGGTCCACCAATACATCCTCCGTTGCCGTCAAACCTGGGATTCCACCATCACTGCCCTCCAACAAACCGCAGAGCAGAACAGAAGGTTCGCTGACCAACAAAGGACCAGCTCCACAATACCATCCCGGTCAGAATGTCTGGCTCTCCTCCAAAGATCTCCTCACCAACCCATCAGCAAAGAAGTTAGCCCCCCGTTTCACTGTACCCTACAAAACTGAGAAGGTCATCAGTCCCTCCGCTGTTCGTCTTCGTAGATGACCCATCTACACCTAAATTTGCTGTGAGCGTCATTTTTCAAGTGAGTTTCTTGCATAAAGACGACATCAGTCTTGAGTGATTTTATGTGAGATAGTACCTTGCCTGTTTTAACCAGCTCATCGACACCTTTAATATTTCTATATACAAAAAGTCTAATCTACATTATTTTGCATCGGTGCTCCATTTGTGACAACATATTTCTAGTACTTTCTGTATTTGCACAGGCAGGGTGTCGGTCCCACCCCCCTCCCTCTCTGCCCAACACACATAAAACCCCATCAAAACAAAACCATACTGAACACAAAAAACAGTGCATCCAAGAAATATTCAAGCAGCAGCAAAATGGCCCCGAGGATGCTGAGGCAAGCCTAAAACTATTAAAATACTACAACTTCCACACTCTAAACGTAGATCCGTAGTTATAACCTGTTTAAACTAAAGTGCACTTTAACTGGTGGGAGAAATAGATTTTTTCTCTCCCAAGTATTAGAAAGAATAGACAAAATAAGGAATTAATTACAAAACCTCAACCAGATACAAGCTGAAAGTATAATCAAAAGTATCTGCATATCCAAAGTTCAACGGCACTCACTTGCTTCAGGCATGTCTCTGTATTGATCCAAAGCAATTCTGGCAATTCTGCTTTGAATGTTAGTGTTCATCTTCAAAGTACCTGAGCCTGGGCTGAGTAGCCTGCACAGGTGCTTGTATCCATTTCCGGACGCGCAGGAAGCAATAAAAACACCGGCATCTAGTCCCCAATCTTTACCTATTTAGGTCCAAATTTCATTTAGAGCCGCATTCTTTAAAGCACAACGTTGGGAAATTGGTGAGAAAATGACGCTCTACACATCTAGAGGAATCCTACCTAATCTGGAAAAACAGTTTTATATAAAAAGACCTTTCTGCAGAGTTAGAGCAGCATATTCTTCATCATTAACAGAGGGCAATAAAAAATAATCATAGGTTTCTCTTTAGTACAGTTGACTTTACGGGATTCTTTATAAATAAAATTGACGACATTTAGAATGCAGACGACCCTGTGGCTCTACGCTTCTCCAGGAATGAATGCTGCTTGTCAGGACTTTGATGCAATCAACTGGGTTCCCTTATATAGGATTTTTTTGACCAATCTGTATATTCTGACCCAATCTATATAATCTGATTGAAGTTGACTTTGTAAAGTGCATGGCATGCTTCATGAATTGGCGCTGTATAAAGAAAATTGAATTGAATTTTATTAAAACAAATGATTGGCATCCTCCCAAACATAATTACCTCATCCTCAGTAAGTGAGGCAGCATTGAAGGTGTCTTTAGAATCTGTGTCTGGACTTTTTAGACACAGAAGCGCTTTCTGAGTTATCTAAACTTTTAGCTTTATCTAAACCTTCCACTTCAATGTTAGACCCAACCCCAACCCAGTTTTATAAGGAGGTATTCCCTTTGATTAATGGCCCTATTTTAGACATATGTACCACAGGCTTTTAAAGTACCTGTAGTATTAAACCTTTACTTAAGAAATGTTTTGATCAAGATGACTTAAGGGAAAAGCACTGTGGTTTGAATCTTATCTGACAGATTCTTGTTTGTTCATGTTAATAATACATTTTCTTCAAACTCTAGGGTAACTTGTTGAGTACCACAGGGTTAATTCCTTTGGCCAATTCTCTTTGCTATATATATATATATATATATATATATATATATATATATATATATATATATATATATATATATATATATATATATATATATATATATGCTTCCAATTGGTAAAAAATAATCAGACAGCATGGGATTAATTTCCACTGTTATGCTGATGACTCTGAGCTATATGTATCCAGAAATCCTGACAAATCTAATCAATTACTTAAACTACGGGCATGTCTTGATGACATAAAAACCTGGATGCATTTAAATTCTGACTAGGCATAAATTGTAATTTTTGGACCAGGGTCCTTAAAAATAAACTTCTTAATCAATAACTTAATCTGAGTTACATTAAATTGGCCACTGATAATTAAGTAAAAAAAAACAACCTTGGTGTTATTTTTGACCAGAACATGTCTTTTAAATCCCATACTAAACAGGTTTCCTGTTAGCTGTGACATCATCCAGGGAAGACAGATCACCCGCTATTACCATATAATGTAGAACACATTACTGGATCGAGGTGTGCTTCTGTGCTTTTTTGTCTCTCTTGTTGTGTCTCTGCTCTGTCTTCTCCAACCCCCAGTCGGTCGAGGCATACTGAGCCTGGTTCTGCTGGAGGTTTTTCCTTCCCGTTAAAAGGGGAGTTTTCCTCCTCCATCACTTCATGCTTGCTCAGTATGAGGGATTGCTGCAAAGCCATGGACAATGCAGACGACTCCCCCTGTGGCTCTAAACTCCTTCATGAGGAGTGAATGCTGCTTGTCAAGACTTGATGCAATCTACTGGGTTTCCTTAGATAGGAAACTTTTTGACCAATCTGTCTGTATGATTTGATTGAATTTGACTTTGTAAAATGCCTTGAGATAACATGTGCTATTTAAATAAAATTCAATAGAATTGAAATTAATTTCATAAAATTCCAATAAAATATATGGATGTTTGTAATTGTAATGTGACAGTATGTGGAAAAGTTCAGGGGGTATGAATACTTTTGCAAGCCACGGTATATTAGGGGTAATATTCACCAGGTTTATCACTATACAATATATGGATTTATTTGTATTACAATGCGATGTTTGCCGATATGAAAAAGTGTCTTACAATTTCCGATGATATGCAATCCCATCTGCCCACCTAACACTATTACTTACACTCATATCAACTCAAACAAACCAAAATATGATTTGACCATTATTTCTAACCTTTTGTTATGTACAGGGATGCAGCACATGTTTGTGATGAAAATGGCTGGGTCCATAGCAACCACCACAGCAACCACAACAGCAACCTAACATTCTTACATCTGTCTGTAGATTATGAAAATAATATGTATACTTCTCACTACAAATGTCATTAAAATGCATGGTCACAGAGTTGTTGTTTTTTTTAAAGTTGACTTTTCAACATAAAGCATGGGGAATAGCAGCCATGTCCTTCTTTCGCTGGGGGAAACGGGAACTGGTTGCAAGCCAATGTAAATGAATAGGCCAAATAAAACATAGAACTGAAAGGTATTGAGGAGCCAAATTGTGACAGTACTATGTTTCCCCCTGTGGACCAACGTGGATATTACATGTTTTCAGTGAGACTGGGTTGTTTATTATTTATTTGTTTAAGTTGTGAGATCCAGATATTTGTCCAGGTGGATTATTTCTTCATTAAAAAATATCCAAGACAATCTTGCAATGTTTGTATAATTTTAAATTTATACAAACATTATTTGTAATATTTTCTTTTATTTGTTTTAATTCATAGTAATCAATGTTTTTATGGTTTATTATTTCTCATAGATTTATTTAAAGGTATATAGCCACGTAACATGCTTATAAAAAGACCAAACACCGTTTGATCATGATAAAATAAGGTTATATACACCATGCCTCCATCTTGATAGTGTTTTGATAGTCCATTTTGAGCTGAAAGATAATTCACTCTTGGGCGCGATTGACAAATATACACAGACGTGGCAACGTCTAGTTGCAGTATCTTGGAACTATCATTATGCCAGTTTGCTTAATCAATAAAACAGTATTAAACAATGCCGGACCAAGCCCGACCCTCTGCAATGCCTCGCAAAAAAGCGGCAGCTCGTTGTGATCAAAGACCAACTGTTATTAATAACATAAACCAATTTACAAAAACTTTAACAGCCTCATTTCAGAACATTTACTCATGTCAATCAACTCTGCGGTAACATCTGAGCCTTGGCAGGTTTAGCGTCTGCATCATTGAACACCAACGTTCATACTGTGTTGTCAGCGACTTTCCAGTCTTTTCCCTCTTGAGATCATATTTTTTTGCTTTTTTTTCACTGGATCACTTTCTTAATTGTTTCACTGGGAGTTGCAAATGGGGCTAAAGCTACCCCCAAGAGGCGTTTCCCTCTTCCATGTGAAGTTAAACCGAGTAGAGAGGAGCCAAGCTGGGTAGGCTAAATTGAGTAGGGTCGGTGCGGTGGGAATATGTGTCTCTGCTTCAACACACCTGACTTAAATACTAAATATTCGAGTTTTAGCCCACGTATTTAGAACCTAAGCTAGCTTTAGACTTCTCAATAATTTTATCCTGTCAGGTCTTCACTATGCTGTTTGTCTATTGTTGTTGTTTAAATAAAACCTTCACTGAAAAGTTGTACCCAAACCAAGATTGAATTACTCACTCTTTGATTTCTCAAGGCAATTGGTTGCACTGGATTTTATTTAGGGAATTGGAGAAATGGGAACTTGATTCAAATGAATGACAAACTTTTCAGATATTTATTTGCAACTAAAATGGAAAAGTAACTTTAGAACACAGATCACAGTCTTGTCTCCCCTTTGCTTCAGTCACAAGTTCTGTTACATGTTACACCCCACACTTCCACCAGATCTAATGTTGGATGATCAGGTTCACTTGGTGCGTTCCTTTTGCCTCGGAGGTCGGAACTCACGAGTCACAGATTACATCATCTCCCTTTGTGTACTTGTTTCCCTCCATCAGACAGTAAGATAAACTTGGACACTCACAATGTTGTTAAAACAGTAACAATAACGGTTTTCTAGGGAGTAGTTTTTTTTTTTTAAATAAACAGAGCTGAAACAAGTATAATTTTACAATTTACAAACCAAAAACCTCACTTTTGGAGTTTTGTTCTGCCAAAGCGGGTGGATCTAACCCAAAGAACTCTCTGCTGAATCAGTGCAGCGCGAATATCCAATATCTAACAAATAAAAATAATTTCACAACGGTCAAAGGTCCTCGCTGAGGCAAAAAAACGTCTAAATAAAGCCCTAAGTTTTAACTACATAAGGCCTTTTGAACAGATCATAGTTTCTTCTCACCTCTCTGTCACACCCCCACCCCACTCATACTTTTCAAAGCCAAAAGATACTGTCCCTTATTTATTAGTTCAGCATGATCTGTGATCCAGATATTTAGCCCAGTGGGTTGTTTTATCCTTTGTATTGCCACTCAAAAGCCTGGGCAGTTTACAAACCTATCGATTTCATACCCTTAAATTTGTCACAAAAAAGTTGTTTTAAGATGATTTTAGGCAAGAAAGTACACTTCCAAACTTCATCTGTGGAGTCAGTTCATCAGGATTATGAGCCAATTGTAGTCCTGCTGGGAACTGTTGGGAGCAGTAGAGACCTGCTGAAAAGTTGGTCTCTCCTGTGAGGCTGCAGTGGAAAAACCTTTGTTGCTGCAGCGTTTAGTCGGCCAGACTGTGAGTTCCCACTTCCCACAGATTGAATCTGTTTGTCGCGGCTGACAAGTCACTATATAAAACGTTTACTAAGTTAGTAGGGAGTATCTGTATATTACGGATATAAAATGTGAAGATCTTGGCTGATGTTTTCGCCATTTTGAGTTAATTATAAACTGTTTTTCCACATTTCGGTAATTAGACTGATATTTTAGTATTACTGATCAAACAGAGCCCTTTTATTTTCCCTGACTGACTTTTCATGTAAACCAAAGTTGATGGACTGTAAACTATTTTACTACATGAACCATAGGGGGAAAGTTTTGTCTGAGTACACCGGCTGATAAAACCACCCTGTCTGTTTTTTGTGCGCGTGCACACGCAGGGCAAACTGCTTTCCTCCTTCCGTGGCAGAGAAAGCGGAGGAGACCTGCTCAGTGTGTATAACCTGTAAAATAATTTATCTGTGATCAAAAGTCCGCAATACTGTACTTACAAAATGATCCTCACCTATGGGGTAAGATAACTGACAATATAAACGTATGCGTAGGTTACTGGATTTGTAAATGTAAGTCAATAAACATGTTTCTGGTTATCAATTCATAAATACATGTGACAAGCTGATGTTTCCAAGTTTAGAAGTTAGGAATACAAGTTACAACTTTGGAAAAATACAAGTACAGATCACAAATTTACGAGTAAGAATCTACAATCCCCAATTAAGCTCATACACACCCTGCCACATGTACATGTGGCAGTAATGACTTGTTACAACAGATATTTCATCTGTGAGAATGCAAGTGTCGTTTTCTGTCTTCTTTCTCTTCCTGTTTAATGGCGGTCGATGCCAACTGCTAAGGAATGTAAATTAGCTTCAGGGGTTGCAGATCTGTACTTGTAAATATGTGATTTGTACTCGTAAATTTCTGATTTGTACTTGTATGTTTGCTAAGTTGTAACTTGTAACTTGTATTCGTAACTTCTAATTTTGTATTCTCACAGATGAAACATCAGATTTCACGTATGTATGAGTTGACAACCAGGACAAATGGAATGCACTAACATCTTTGTAAATTTATTATGGATACGACTTTTCTGCCTTTGTCTATTTGACCACTGTCTTGTTGCCGCCAAACATCATTTGGATGTTTTACATACATTGTCCATAGCAAATGGAAACACAACTAACCTAAAAGTCCCAGATATTGGTTTATCTCAGGAAACCAAAGTCAGGGGCCATAAATCCTGGGGCTTGTAAGGGAAAAGGGGCTATACAACAACACAAACATTATTTGTGTTATTGTGTATTTGATATTTTTCTTCATTATTTAAAATGACTTGTGTTTTTACTCTACAGTTTCTCATATTTTTTTAGAGGGTTAATGTCACATATAATCCTTAATAACAGCAGGGTGCAGAACATTGATGCTTTGAGGTGGAGCTATAACCACCCCCAGGACGCGTTCACCAACCCTCGGGCCTTACTGGGTCCTTGGGAAACCAACAGCAGGACAGTGGAGCAGAGACGGGTGGGGCAGGTAGGGTGCGGTCGAGACAACAACGGAAAAGGGGAATGATGATTTGGACATACAGGACTTTATAGACTACACTTTAAAATACAAAAGCATCATACAGGGAATCGTGACTATTGTGGGAAGCCTGAAACAATACAGCTTGTATAGTTAAATTTAGTTTTTTTTTTGTTATATTGTTAAAAAACTTCATATTACAAACACAATCATCTTCCTTACCTAATATGTATTTAAATATAATCAACCTTTAGAAATTCCAATAGAAAATAAGGACACAAATTCATTCTTATAGTCTGTGGACTTCTTGCTGCCAATTGTATTGCTTTGGCCACATTTTAGTGACGGGTATACAGGACTTAATTATAAAAAACAAAAGCATCATACAGGGGAATTGTGACCACTGTGCTGAGACTGAAATAGAAGAGCATGTTGTATACAAAAGCCTAGTTGTGCTTTAGATTTTGATTTGTTTTTATTTTGTTAATAAATTGCGACTTACATACACAAATGCTATCTCCATCACCTAACATGAACTTTAATATATTTTTTAACGTTTAGAAATCCTAATTGCAAATGATTGTTTAAAGGAACAAATGCTCATAGTCTGCCTTCTAGCTGCTTAATTGTATTGCTCCCTTAATTGTGGACCTGCTCCTGGGCTCCCAGTGCGCCTTACCTGCTGTGCAGCTCTGGCAGCCTGCTGCTCGTAGACGTCCAGGTTCTTCTGCATGTGGATCAGGGCTTCGCGGCGGGACACCGGGACAGGGTCCGGGTTCAGGACGACTCTGTGCTCGTACACGGCAGCCACGTACGAGTCCACAGCAGACACCGTCTCCCCGAGACAGAAGACGAGCAGAAGGAAAAGCAACATCTTCCCCTGTGTGAGACATGAATGTGGGTCAGAAGTCCAAGGAATCTGTGAATATCTTTCTAACTTTACCTAAGTGGTTGTAGCTCACTGTCTACCTTTCTGTGGTTGCACAGAGGTGTCTGTTTTGTAGAATAAATTATCCGCCGATGAGTTATTAATCCGGAAAAGCCGAATCTGTGAGTATCTTTCTAACTTTACCTAAGTTTCAAGGTTGAGGCATAGGTGAGTCAACACGTTGAGTTTTTTTTAAACTTAAATAAAATCCGCTTTTGTGGGCTAAGATGGTTACATTTTGTGCAATATGTTTTATTTCTTTATATTTATTTTTAAATAACTAGCTCCAAATTTTGGAAATAGTTAGGTAAAAATAGTTTACTGTTCACTAAATGGTTTATTACTGCTTACTCTTCTGTGATTTGCTCTTGTGCAGCCACCCGTGATGAATGAAAGGAATACTTACAATGTGCGGACAAAGTCTGAAGAACGGTGAACTTTACTTTTCTCTTTGAGCAGATATCAAACAATCCTCCAATATTTGTTTGTGACTCTACATCAAATGGTCACAAACTGTATGAAACCACGTAGTCACACCCACATTCTTTCTGTCTCGGTCACACACATTCAGATAACGCCAAGAACAACCACTAATCGGCACCTTTAGTAGTGGCTGCTTTAAGCTTTCAAGTTAAAGCCACTATATTGTTAAAGTATAGTTTCTAATGGTTCGTTGCCCCTTGCTTTGTTTTTGAGTGAGGCGTTTCTGTTTCATATGATCTTGTGCATCCACCCGTTATGAATAGAAGGAATACTTACAATAATCCCCATAAAGTCTTGAGAAACGGTGAATCTTTCTCTTTGAGCAGATATCAAACAATCCTCCAATCTTTGTTTTGCATTCTACATAAGCTGTCAAAAACAAAATGAAACCAAACCACACTGTCACGACTCACATTCAATTTCTTCCCGTTTCTCACACGACCCCGACCGTACAGATGATATCCAAGTAGATCCACCAGAGGGCGCCTTTACACAAAACCTGCTTTGAAGAGGAACTAGATCCCAAAGCAACTTTTTTTTAAGATAAACTATATAAATTGGGCCTTAAGGGTATTGTATTTATGTGACTGTGCACATCTTGACATTTTTTATTGTACAATGATGATTTGAGGCTTTGTTTACAGCAATGTGCATTCAGATATTCTGAGATGGTAGTGTGCAAGTAGGCAGTAACATTAAGGTGATTGTAACGTAGTTTGGGCTAGTAACAGTGGGGAATATATATATATATATATATATATATATATATATATATATATATATATATATATATATATATATATATATAAATACATGTGTGTGTGTGTGTGTGTCGCGACGGCAACCCTCGAACACGCTGGTGGACACCAGCAGTGAGGGAGGCCGTCATGCTGAAGAAGGAGTCCTATCGGGCTTTATTGGCCTGTGGGACTCCAGAAGCAGCTGATATGTACCGGCAGTCAAAGAGGCAAAAACTCAGGCGTGGGAAGAGTTTGGAGAGGCCATGGAGAAAGACTTTCGTACGGCTTCGAAGCGATTCTGGTCCACTATCCGGCGTCTCAGGAGGGGAAAGCAGTGCAGTACCAACACTGTTTATAGTGGAGGTGGGGTGCTGCTGACCTTGACTCGGGATGAAAACAGCAAGCTTCTCTTTAAACTCCAGGGAAAATATTATACATTATTCTTTCTTCCTAAAAGTTGAAAACTACTTCAGCTGTGAAAATCATATTTCTATTTTTTACAGACAAACTGTAAGAGCCATAAAGTTCTTCTTATAACATTGTTTATTCTGGATGATGATTGTATACCTAATGTACATCTTAAATGTTTCATTAAAGCTAAAGTAGGGAGCTTAGAGAAAACCGTAGACAGAATATTTGAACAAGGATACCTTACATGTCCCATGCCCCTTGCTCTTAGCTGTGCTGCAGCCATCCCTCCACAGCTGCTTCAATATTTACCTGTATTTGTTCTCAGAGCAGCAGGTGTGACTCAAGAAATTGGCAGTTTTCCTGTGAAGCAGGCTGTTTCTCTACCATTTCTCCCCACAGCTGCAGCTCCAGAAATCTTGAGCTTGAATGACAGTAGCAATGTTTGGGGTGAAGGGCTGTTTTCAGCGTACAAAAGTGTGATTGTTACTAACAACCAATCAGAGCCAGACATTCCTCCAGGATCTGATTGGTTGTTTCTGACCTGGAGCAGTATATTTCTGCAAATGGCTGTGGGATCACTGGAAGGAGCAAGATGAGCTTTATTTTTTCCACAGATAATCTTTCTCATATTTACTCTAAGGACATAGTGATCGTTTTAACAAATGTGTAGACTATACATTTATACAAATGTTATCTACTGCAGCTTTAAAAGTTAGCTATTTTTAAAGTATGCTTTTTGTGTAAATGTGCCCCCTAGAATATGTAGGTACTTGGAGATTATCTGAAAAATGCTGTGTGACAGAATTAGTAATAAAGAGGATGTGACAAGTGAAAATGAAACCACACTGTAGAGTGTGGTTTCGTTTTCACACAGAGAAAAGTAAAGTTCACTGTTCTTCAGACTTTGTTTGGATTAATTTTTCCTTCTATTTTTCACAGGTGGATGCACAAGAGCATAATATGGAACAGAAATACATCAAATAAAAACAAAGCAACAGGAAGTGAACAGTAGTATCTCTGCATTTGGGGCCAGGCCCCACCAGATGTTGCTGTGGAGCTCTATGTTCACAATAATCAATGGGACATTATCATTCTTTATAGAGGGATATTGTAAAAAAGACTGATTCTCTTACCAATAAAATTCTGTTTGACACATTTGTGTCTATATATCTAAGTCTGCCAGAAAACTGACAAGCTCAGTAGGCTGATTCCTCTTGAGGCGCCTCGATATTGGGGCCGGCCCGAGGGCACAAATCCTGTGGCCCCAAGCTCGGATCGTCCAATCAAAGTACTTGAATTGCACACCTTATGTTTATGTTCTGCCTGATAGTGTGCAACCATCTGGGCAGGGCAAATTTATTGTATAGCATATTTCAATACAAGGACACTCTAAAGTACATGATTAAAATGCAAGTTAGAAAAAACCCAGTTGGAATAAATTCTAAGAAAATGTAAACAAAATAAAACATAGGAAAATGTAAGCTAAAAGCAAATATTAGTCTAGTGTTGGTTGTCCTTGCTGGCTTATTGAATGACTGATGTGAATATTTTCTGTTCAATAAATGAACAATATGAGTGAGTCTTTATAATTGTATGTATAAAAATTAAATTACATTTAGCTTGTATAAAATTAATTTTCTAGTGTGTTGTGTTTTATGAAGCATAAGATATGCAAAAAGTCAAATTTCAGAGGCATCAAGAATCTTTATTGGAATGTAGATGTGCATCCAAGCTTAGCTGTTAGGGCAACAGATGTATGATTATAAAACTGGACAAGAAAATTGGTGAATCCAGGGCAGGCCTAGTGTAAATTACGCTTGTATGGTTATCTATAGACACTGGACAGTGGTGCCATTAATGATTAATCCAAGTGATTAATCAAAAAAATAACTAATAATCCCAATTGATGCTTTCCTTTGCTCAATTCTATAGCTAATGGCAACAATGTCAAATTTAACTTTGCATCCAACCATCTTGATAAATCCCTTCAGATCCAGCCAGGGATGCACAAAAGTCTACTCTTTATAGCTACCAACCTCCTCACTTGTGCAAGGATGGCATATTTCCTTCAAGTCCTGTATACTCTCTGCTACAGACATCTTCATGCTAAGCTACTTACAACTCATTGCACAGCAAGTCCCTCATTATCCAGGTGGTACATTCGTCCATACAGGCAGGCAGTGATCAGGCCACCACTCAGGTTAGACTGCATCATGGCCACCCTCCCACCTGCAGCTCTCTCCAGCTTTGGCTGCTCCAGCACCATGCGGTTCACCAGAACTGAAGGGTACACGTATTTTGTCTGAAATGTCGCCTCCAACAGGAAGTCCATCTTGGACTCCGCCTCCTCCACTTTCTGTCCACAGGAGCTGGGCTCCAGCCCTGCGCAGCGGACCGCTGCACACACCTGTAAGAGGAGAGGAACATGCAGCTGCACTTCAGAGAAGCTCATTTAGTCTAGTCATTCAACTCAAAAAGGGGAACTCATGTTTTATGGGTTAATGACAGGGTGATATTGTGTTTGGTTTTGTTAACCCTGATGATTATGGTTAACAGTAAAACCCAAAACTGGTTTGGACAGGTTCAGGTTTACTGAAACCCTCCACAAGGGGGTTTAAGCCATGAAGGTTCTTGGCTGGTGTGTCCTTCATCCATACCATGCTGCATTGACAAATTAATCCATATAAAAGGATACCCAACCGACTGCTATTCAGGAAGCCAACATTTTTGCATTAAAAATTATTTCATGTTGGTCATATGTGATATTAAAATTTTCTGGAAACTGAATTAGGGGTTTTCATTAGCTGTAAGACATATTATTCAAAATGAAACACTGAAATTAATCTATTTAGGATTGCGGTGATATTCTAATTTATCGAGATACATCTTTCCTACCTGCAAGGCATAACGTCCATGCACGGTGTGCGTTCCTGCAAATGCTCCCAGAGCATACAGTTCCTTCTTTTGGTCATGTGCTGTCCACTTGTACTGGAGATGGCAGCAGAACGTACCGTCACACACTGTGACATTGTCCTCTGACTTGTTTATGAGGACAAATTTAAATGGGTCACGCATCATGTATGCAGTGAAGGTGGGGTTGGAGGAGGGAGCAGGTGAAGGAGAACCAGGACATCTGTCTTTGTAGCAGTGACCAGACTCTGAAGGCCCGGATGATGTGGATTCAGCCTCTTCATCCACCCCCATCGGCTCTAAGACTGGAACTCTGGCCACGAGCAGCCTGCCCTCCTCTGGGTCTTCCTTCACGGCATGGTGGAAGGTAGCAGAGAACGGGGTGAAGATGCCGCTTCCTGTCATGATCAGCCGGTCGTTACGAATGTTGGCAGATAGCACAGTAACGTTTGCCCCCAGACTGAAGGCCCGGTGAAACTGGATAGAGTCCAGCAAGGGGAGCGCGTTCATCCAAGCTGTGGGGAAAATCACCTGCCGCACACCCTGGAAAAGAAGCAAAGCAAGTTGGCTCTGTAGGACACATCTGTACATGAGTGTGGGTAAAGTTTCCTACCCTTTCCACCAGGACTATTGCAGGATCGTGGAACAGGATGTCAAAGCAGATGATGAGGCCAAACTTCCCAGCAAAAGGTGTATCAAATGTAATAACTTCCAGCTTTGGAGGCGTATCAAAGGACTCCTCAAAGTAGAGGTTCTGTTTATGGTAGCGTGCCACAAGCAGGCCATCAGAACTGTGACAGGGAATACCGACAGGTTTGCATTGGCTACCATGTGTTTGGGCACTTAATGTATTGAAGGTGTGGTCAGCACCTGAAAGCCACATTGGTGTTGAACTGCCAGTGTCCATCGGGGGGACACGAGGACGGGGCTGTCTTCAGGGGACAGGGCTGCTGATCGGCCATGTTTGCCACCAGGTAGAGGTTGTGGGTACGGGCCATGCAGCTCAGTCGCTGGAGAACCTAGAAGAAACTCACAAACTTGATACAAACGCACCTTTGATGCAAGTAGGATTGTTGGTGTGTCCGTGTCAGAGCAGCTTTAACCACAGAAGTTTATCTCAAAAGATCCGGACAACTAGATGTCCATGTCTTAACCTCAGTGTTGTTGTGTCGGTGCGGCTCGGTGCAAGGGTTCCAGCTCTCCTCCTGAGGGTCAGGAACGGTCTCCAAGTATCCGGAAATGGATGAACGGGTGAAGTTAAAACCCTGAAGGCCATCTTCTGGAAACACAATTATCTGGGCACCCTGAGAGAGCAGAGGAAGCAAAGACTGATGAACTGAAATCTATAATGGTCAATTAATCCTTTAAATAAGTAGAACCATTAAAGTTAAATATGAGTCACCATAGCTTGCTTTTGTCACCCAAATGTTAGTGGGATTCAGCCTGATTGTGGATGGGAACATTACAGCTTGGCTTCTAAATGTAAGTTACTAAGGAATCAGCTATAATTAAAGCCGCTAGCAGCATTGGCGGCCCTTGCAGCTCACCGCTGCTCGGCCTATGTCGGCAAAGCGGAAGCGTCGCTTCACGACCTCCATGCCAACTGCGGGATGGGCGCTCAATTCCACCTATCACCACCATTTCAATTGTCATAACTAATGATGGGTAGATGAGGCGTCATGAAGTGTTTCGACACATTGCCTAACTGTATTGATACTGTGTCAATACTGTGTCACTGAATACAGATTATGCTGGAACTTAAAAATCCCTACAGGCAACCTAGTTGGCAGACTCAACAGACATAGATTTGATGACCTAGTATCAGAATTATATAATTTAGCTGTTGATTCTAGAAAATGGTTAAGTGTGAAGACTTTTGTCAGTGACTGTGTATGATTTACTTTGTGAGAAAATCCAGATCACTCTTGTGTAACCTTCAACAATTGCCTTGTTTAACGACTACATACTAATATGTCAGTTTATTAATAAACTTACTAAAATAATTTTCCCATTTTCTATTTACTGTGATACAAATGTAGTTTTTAAATAAGGCAGAATCTCTTCATTTATCTGGCATTCAAACGTACTGTAATGAAAAAGGGTGAAACAGCGCCAATAGTAGCCGAAAGTGGTATTTATTTTTTATATAGAGAATGAATAGGGCAGTTTCTGTGAAATTCAAATATTTATAAAAATTCAACTGTTGGCCCTAAAATCCTGAAAATGTTTACAGGTAATCTGAAATGCGTGTTCTAACTGCTAAATTTTTTCCATGTAGTTTGACGCAGATATTGTAGAGACAACTTTTTTAGAGCCTATAGTGACATACGCAAAAACTTTAATGTGACCTAATTTAGTCAAACAGGTATGGATTTACACCAAACTGACAATGTATTTTAGGCCCTGTTAACTGAAGATGTGTGCCCATTTACAAAAAGATTGAGACATGCATGTTGCAGATATAGTGATTTGTTCATTTGACAAACTTTTAAAAATTTAGAGTGACAGACATAACAAAAAAGCTTGGATTAGAGTGTACCATATGCTTCAATCTATCCAAGGAATAAATCCTGAGATTCTGAGCTCATAAAAACAAACGGCTGATTTTTGGTGAACTTCTTTCATTTACCGAATAATAGGTGTTTGAACATGGTCATGGCGAGATGCCCGACTTCGCCACCCCACCATGGCCAGACGCTGCATCCAAATGTCTTTGTGCTTGAAAGCAAGTGAGACCAACATATTATCTGTCTTCTGACCCACTTTGATGTGGACTAGGTCAATGGTGTCTGCATGGGACCTTTTCACGCTAAAAACAACACTTTCTGACCTCAGGGGGTGTGGCTTTGATGACGTCATAGTTTGATCACAGAATTTTATAGGGGACCTGACAGGCCTCCATCATGACAGGTTTCAGATTTTTTGGTCGTTCAGATGGAAGGTTATAGGGGTTTGAAATTTTTTTTGAAGGTCATGTTCGTGCCTTGGCCACGCCCCCTAAACATTTTCAAAAACTCATGAATTCCATAACTTATACTCTTACATGCCTCAATGGCAAACAGACCGAATTTGAAGTCACTAGCTCGAAAGCCCTTGGAGGAGTTCTTTGAAGTTCGAGGTGAGTAAAAGTCAAAAAAGGGCCCATAAATGACCTTTGACCCAAAATGGCCGACTCCCTGTTGGTTTTAGGGCATAACCCCAAGAGACTTTTTTTATGATTTGGGAAGATCTACCTACATGCATTTTTTCAAAGTTTTAGGACTTACCAGTAGCCCCAACTCACTTTAGGTGGTGCTGTAGAGCAGTTTCGCCGCACCCATTTTCAACTCCATTAATATCCGAAAATGTTCCTTAGGGGACAACTTTCTGCCAAGTTTCGTGAGTTTTCGTATATGTTTAGGCCCACAAAAAGGCCACTCAAGTGGTCAAAGAATAATAAATAAGAAACCAGACAGATATAATAGGCCTTTGCAGCACTTCACTGCTCGGGCCTAATTATTTCCCACATCACTGTTTTAAACTCTTAATTGCATTGCCCTTTTCACATTTTATTGCACTACAGCAACAAAACTTCAATTATCTTAACATACAAACACACACAAACAGACAGACGGCTTTAGCTCAGGTGGTTCTCATCAAAACCTCCACTATGGTAACACATAAAGCTTCTTAATTCTGGGTGCACCAGTGGACCAGCCGATCCACCTCCTTTCTGTATGCAGACTCATCATCATCATCCTGGATCAGCCCAATGACAGCGATGTCATCTACAAACTTCAGGAATTTCACAAACGGGTCCGTAGATGAGCAGTCCTTAGCATACCGCCAGAAGAGGAGAGCGGAGAGGACACAACCCTGGGAGGCACCAGTATTAATTGTTCTTGGGCGGGAGAAGATGCTCCCCAGCTTCACCTACTGCTGGTGGTCAATCAGGAGGCTAGTTATCCATTGACAGGTGGAAGGTGGCACTGTGAGCTGGGCGAGCTTCTGGTGGAGGAGGTCAGGGTTGATTGTGTCAAAGGCCAGGTTGAAGTCTACAAACAGGATCCTGGTGTATGTCCCAGGTTGGTCAAAGTAGGCCCAGGTGGACTCCATCTTCTGCCTATCAGTTTTCCCGGTAGGCAAACTGCAGGAGGTCCAGCATGTGTTGTCTTTCAGGTGTTTCAGCACCAGGCACTCAAAAGATTTCATGACCACAGACGTCGGGCAATAGGCCGATAGTCACTTAAACCTGCGATTGTCCTCTCTAGGGGACAGGGATGGTGGTGGAGCGTTTTAACCTAGTGGGGACTTTACACAATTCTAAAGACTTGATGAATATGTTGGTGAAGATGGGAGTCAGTTGGTCAGCACAAAATGTCTAAACACTGAAAGCTTTAGCCAAATAATTGCAAAATGAATCTGGACGTTTATTGGCCCGTTCTGTCAAATGAATAGGCTTAGATCTCAACCTCTGCCTTGGAGTATGAAAAGTTTGTGTCTATGCTTCAACACACAGACACTGAATATTTGAGTTTGAGCCCACTTTTTTAGAACTTGAACCTGATTTAAACCTCTCCACAACTTTTTCCTATCTTGTGTGCATGATGCTGTTGGTCTACTATTGTTATCTAAATAAAACCTCTGATGCCTTCACTGAAAAGCTGTAGATTAAGATTAAGTTGCTGACTCATTGATTTCTCAAGGCAATTGTTTGCACTAGATTTTATTTTAGGACACCGGGGAAATGGGATCTGGACACAAATGAATGCTTTTCAGATATTCATTTACAAATAAAATGGAAATAAGTATCCTTCCTTGTCATACTTATTCACTATGCTGTGTTGGTATATTGCATACAATCTGAGTACAACACATTGAAATTCATGAATGTATGAACAAACGCTCAGAAGTTCAAGGTGCATGAATACTTTTGCTGTATTTAGGAAGCGCCCAGGGGGCGGAGCTAGAAAAGCGGACGCCCCGCCCCTCCCTCCAGCTTATTGGCGAGTTACAGCAACAGGTTACTCCTGTACAGTAGTTGGCAGCGCCAACTTGGCGCTACTTAATACAAAGAGTTACAATCCACCCAACCAGAGGAAGAACTTTACAGTGCACATGAATTAGAGAGAAGTAAGAAAGAAACAAAAAGTCAGTCAAAAACGGAAGAGAGAATGGCAGAAGAAGTGAAATGGGGGAAGAACATTGTTTTATAAGATCTAAAGGGCAGCAGGAGAAATTATAACTGGATCAATAAGACTAATATTTAGGCATACAGGACTTAATACAAAACAAAAGCATAAAGGGAATTGTGACCACTTTGCTGGGAAACAAAAGAGCATGCTGTATACATAAGACAAGTTGTGTTTTAGATTTTGATTTGTTTTTATGTTGTTAATAATAATAATAATAATAATAATAATAATAATAATAATAATAATAATAATAATAATAATAATAATAATAATAATAATAATTGAACTTTATTGATCTCACAATGGAGAAATTCACTTCTGCATCTTAACCCATCCCCTTGGGGAGCAGTGGGCTGCCATGTGTGGCGCCTGGGGAGCAATCTGGGGTTAAGGTTCTTGCTCAGGGACCCAGAGTGCCGTGACTGGGGATCAAACCGGGTACTTGCATCCTTCTCTGAGTGCAAGCGTGCTGCTCTAACCACTTAAATACTGCCACTTAAATACACAAACATAACCTCCTTTACCTAACGTGAACTTAAATATATTTAACGTTTATAAATCCTAATTGCAAATGAATTTTTAAGGGAAAAAATGCAGTCTGACTGCATAATTGTATTGCTCCCTTAATTGTGGACCTGCTCCTGGGCTCCCAGTGCGCCTTACCTGCTGTGCAGCTATGGCAGCCTGCTCCTCGTAGACGTCCAGGTTCTTCTGCATGTGGATCAGGGCTTCGCGGCGGGACACCGGGACGCGTGGGTCTGGGTTCAGGACGACTCTGTGCTCGTACACGGCAGCCACGTACGAGTCCGCAGCAGACTCCGTCCCCCCGAGACAGAAGACGAGCAGAAGAAAAAGCAACATCTTCCCCTGTGTGAGACACATGAATGTGCGCTCCGCTGGATAGATACAGAGTCAGGAAAACAGACTACTGCCCTAAAGGCTTAGAAGTGGCTGCTTTAGGCTTCCAAGTTAAAGCCACTATATTGTTAAATAAAGTTTCTAATGGTTCGTTGCCCCTTTCTTTGTTTTTTGATTGAGGCGATTCTCTTCCATATGATCTATGATCATCCACCCGTGATGAATACAAGGAATACTTACAATGCTCCACAAAAAGTCTGAAGAACGGTGAACCTTTCTCTTTAAGCAGATATTAAACAATCCTCCAATCTTTGTTTGGCATTCTACATAAGCTGTCTAAAACAAAATGAAACCAAACCACACTGTCACATTCAATTTCTTCCTGTTTATGTCACACGGCACCGACCGTACCGATAATATCCACGTAGATCCACCAGAGGGCGCCTTCACACAAAAACATACTTTGAAGAGGAACTAGACCCCAAAGCAACTTTTTTTTTGAAGATAAACTGTATTATTTGGGCCGTAAGGGTATTGTATTTATGTGACTGTGCAAATCTTGACATTTTTGTGTAAACTAGTTTAATTCTGCAGTATTTCCGGTTCACATTACACATAATGGAGGCAAACTGACAAACAAACAATGCGGAAGGGTTATAGTGATTTTGTGTAGCGTTCAGGAGAGTCACAGATAACAGATAAGGTGATTATTGTACAATGATGAGGCTTTGTTTACAGCAATGTGCATTCAGTATTTCATCATTTATACTTCTCTGTAATATATGAGTATTATCCTATCTATAGAAATGTGTATCTATAGATCTTAATAGTAAATGCATATAAAATGTGAGTGGCTGTTTATTTTGCAAAATACTTATACATCACTTCAGAATATTCTATTAGTATTAGCCCCCTAAGAATATTTAAAATATGCCATGTGTCCTTCTACAAGTAGCTATGATATGGTATGTATAAGATTTGCAGCAAAAGAAAGCATGAAAATCAGTTTAGTATTCAGTGAGTATATTGATGCCCCTGGTAAAAAATCACGCTGAGTTGAGAGTAGGGTCTAGCTGAACCTCCCCCCTTACAGAAATATGCCTAACCCTTTCCCCTAACCTTAAAGTCCGTGGACAACTTTACTTTTTCAATCAAGCCCAACAGAATTTACTAAGTGGGATCACTAGAAGGAGCCAGAAGAGCTTTATTTTTCCCCACAGATAATCTTTCTCTTAATTAACTCTCAGGACATAGTGATAGTTTTAACAAATATGTAGAAAATAGATTTATACAAAAGTTATCTGCTGCAGCTTTAAAAGTTACTTATTTTTAAATTATGCTTTTTGTGTAAATGTGCCCTCTAGAGTATGCAGGTATTTGGAGATTATCTGAAAAATGCTGTGTGACAGAATTAGTAATATAGAGGATGTGACAAGTGAAAATGAAACCACACTGTAGAGTCTGGTTTCGTTTTCACACAGAGAAAAGTAAAGTTCACTGTTCTTCAGACTTTGTTTGGATTATTATTCCTTTTATTTTTCACGGGTCGATACACAAGAGCATACTATGGAACAGAAATACTTTAAATAAAAACAAAGCAATGGGAAGTGAACTGTGGCGTCTCTGCAATCGGGGGCCAGGCACCATCAGATGTCGTTGTGAAGCTCTATGTTCACAATAACCAATGGGACATTATCGTTCTTTATAGAGCAATATTGTAAAAAAGACTGATTCCCTTACCAAGAAAATTCTGTTAGAAACATTTGTGTCTATATATCCAAGTCTGCCAGAAAACTAACCAGCTCAGTAGGCTAAATCCTCTTGAGGCGCCTCGATATTGGGGCCGGCCCTCCAACGTTTGTTTAAATTAAGACCCTCTGAAATCGCAATAAGCATGCTCAAGACGCTCTCAGCGGACAGCCGCGGGGCACAAATCCTGTGACCCTAAGTTCGGATCATCCAATCAAAATACTCGAATTGCCTGATAGCGAACAACCATCTGGGCAAGGCTAATTTATTTGTATAGCACATTTCAATGCAAGGACAATGCAAAGCGCTTTACATGATTAAAATGTTGGAAAATAAAAACTGAATAAAAGCAAGTTAAAAAAAACAGTTAATTAAATTGTAAGAAAATTTAAACAAAATAAAACAGGAAAATGTAAACTAAAAGCAATTATTAATATACTGTTGGTTGTCCTTGATGGCTCATTGTATGCCCGATGTAAATATTTTCTGTTCAATAAATGAACAATATGAGTGAGCCTTTGTTTATAATTATATATTTAAAAATTAAATTACATTTAGCTTATATAAAATGTATTTTCCTGAGTGTTGGTTTATGGTAATTTATCTGTTTAAATGAACATTGATCAAAGTCAGGTTGTATGCATCAAAATAATAAAAAAAAAATGTGTTGCTGCAAATACCACTGGAAGAGAACTAGAAGAAACAACCTTTTGAACAACATAGTGGCTTTACGTCAAATCTAGAGCAGCCACTCCAAAAACATGTAGGGCCTGTTTACCTATATAGCTATCCAAAAAAATTTAGCTAAGGTGATTTAAAAATAAAACATACAGTACAACCATATTTGCCTACAAAAGCTGAGCTCTCTTAAGGGTTAAACAAAAACACAGTGTTGACTCAGCTGTGCCTCAACTTTGGACTTCTGACCCAACAGAGCGCACATTCATGTGTCTCACACAGGGGAGAGATGTTGCTTTTTCTTCTGCTCGTCTTCTGTCTCGGGGGGACGGAGTCTGCTGTGGACTCGTACGTGGCTGCCGTGTACGAGCACAGAGTCGTCCTGAACCCAGACCCTCGCGTCCCGGTGTCCCGCCGCGAAGCCCTGATCCACATGCAGAAGAACCTGGACGTCTACGAGCAGCAGGCTGCCAGAGCTGCACAGCAGGTAGGGCGCACTGGGAGCCCAGGAGCAGGTCCAGAATAAGGCGCTTCCACTGGGCTGCTGTAGTAGTAAAGTAGTGAACAGGGTTTATTATCACCCCCAAACATCCATACCTATTTTTATTACATTCTGTCATTCAACTCAAGCTTGGCAACTGTTCTTCCACCAACCACCATGGTATTACTAAAGGGAACCAACAGAGGCCTCTGGTGGACAAACCTTAATAGATGCAACTCAAACTCATTACTACAGCAGCTTAGGCAATAACATTGGCAGCAGTTTATCTTGAAAAAAAAAAAAAGTTAATCGTGACCTATAAACACTAATGGTATCACGATGTGATGGACCAACACGCAGTACAGTGTGTAAGTAAGACCAGCCCTGAAGGACTGGAGTTTGAAAACCACTATTTTTTTTAAAAAACAATATCTAAATGCACGTTTCTGTAAATGAAGCCTGAAACCATCATCACACAACAATAGCCTTATTACCTCATTTTCTGCAACTCATGAAGGACAACTAGTTTATACAACTTTTGAGTTATCCTATTATTTTTTTAATCTCTCTTGAATGCTACAATTAAAACACCCAATTGTATTTTGCCACAAGCATGTATAATGTTCCTCCAGATTTTTAATGTAAAGATTTCAACGTTTTCTGGACTAAACTTGATACATGTCTCAGTCCTTTATACTCAGTTTATACTTAAAATACTAAAGTTCACCATTAAATAATGCAGATATTTCTACAGTCATAGAGGGCATGTTTTGTAAATGGACTGAATTTTTATAGCACTTATCTAGTTATACAAACTACTCAACTCTAGAGCCACATTCATAGACTAATGCACATATCAACAGGCAGCTTGGGGTTAAGTGCCTTGTATATCAAGATGAGACCGAGAAGCTGGAATTGAACCCATAGATTTATGAATGCAAGACAACTCTATCCACAGCTGTTCCAGTGTTACACGGACAGACGAACGGACAGATGCAGCAAGCAAAACAGACTAAAAGGAAACCTAAAAGGAAATCAGGCTAGCCTGATGAGTTTGGCGGAACATCGACACTGCACATCATTCTCAGCACATCATCCCCTCGGTGAAATATGGTGGACGCAAAACCTGTTAGAAGCTTTAAAACCTTGAAACTGAGATGGAGGATTAACTTGCATCTGGACAACAGCCCCTAAATGTATAACAGAGCTACAATAGTTGAGCTCAAAGCCTGATCGTTTGATGGAATGGTCCAGTCAAAGTTCAGATTCATTTTGCAATGATTTAGCAAAAACTTTCAGTGTTTAGATGTGTAAAGCTGGAGAGGCTGAATACAAAAAAAATCTGACTATGCCACTTTCATAGTCAAATGTGGCTTGATGGGTTGAGTAGTTGTCTTGCAATTAGAAGGTTGTGGGTTTGATTCCGGCTTCCCCTTGCCACATGTGTCGACGTTCCCCTGGGCAAGGCACTTAACCCCAAGTTGCCTACCGAGCTGCGTCTTGGTGTATAAATGTGTGTGCATTAGTAAGAGCGATTGGGGGAATGTGGCTATAGTGTACAGTGCTTTGGGTGTTCAGCATGACTGTAAAAGTGCTATATAAGTTCAGTCCATTTGACAATAATTATGCAGTGTTTTGTGTTCATTTACTGCGTAAAATAAATGGTTTGTGGTTGTAGTTCAATAAAATGTGAAAAGGGCGGTGCAAAAGACTTTGGATCAGGCTGAACGCCACTTATGTTTTGGGTGAAATAAAGCAAGCTATGGTGATTCATATTTAACTTTAATGGTATTTCTTTACCATTAAAGAGGTGGCAGCCCTTACCATGGTGGAGGTGTTCGAGTGTCCCAATGATCCTAGGAGCTATGCTGTCAGGGGCTTTATGCCTCTAGTAGGGTCACCCAAGGCAGACAGGTCCCAGGTGAGGGACCAGACAAAGAGCAGCCCATAACCCCCTTATGATGAATATGAACAATGGACGTTGTGTTCCCTCGCCCGGACGCGGGTCACCAGGGCCCCACTCTGGAGCCAGGCCTGGAAGTGGGGCACGTTGGCGAGCGCCTGGTGGCCGGGCTCAGCCCGAAGAGGAAACATGGGTCCCCCTTCCAATGGGCTCACCACCTGTCGGAGGGGCCAAAGGGGTCGGGTGCATTGTATAATGGGTGGCAGTAGAGGGCGGGGACCTTGTCGTTCCGATCCTCGGCTGCAGAAGCTGGCTCTTGGGACATGGAATGTAACCTGAGCTTGTGCGCAAGGTTGAGAGGTTCTGACTAGAGCTAGTCGGACTCACCTCGACGCATGGCTCTGGCTCCGGAACCAGTCTCCTTGAGAGGGGCTGGACTTTCTTCCACTCTGGAGTTGCCCATGGTGAGAGGTGCCGAGCTGGGGTGGGCATACTTGTTGCCCCTCATCTCGGTGCCTGCACGTTGGGGTTCACCCCGGTGAACGAGAGGGTGGCCACCCTCCGCATATGTGTGGGAGGACGGGTTCTGACTGTTGTTTGTGCTTATGCGCCAAACAGCAGTTCAGATTACCCACCCTTTTTGGAGTCCTTGGAGGGGGTACTGGAGAGTGCCCCTCCTGGGGACTCCCTCGTTCTGCTGGGGGACTTCAATGCTCACGTGGGCAATGACAGTGGGACCTGGAGAGGCATGGTTGGGAGGAATGGCCCACCTGATCTGAACTCGAGTGGTGTTCTGTTGTTGAACTTCTGTGCTCGTCACAGATTGTCCATCACAAACACCACGTTCAAGCATAAGGGTGTCCATATGTGCTCTTGGCACCAGGACAGCCTAGGCCGCAGTTCGATGATCGACTTTGTTGTCGTTTCATCTGACCTGCGGCCGCATGTCTTGGACACTCGGGTGAAGAGAGGGGCGGAGCTCTCCACCGACCACTACCTGGTGGTGAGCTGGCTCCGATGGGAGGAAGCCGGTCAGACCTGGCAGGACCAAACGTATTGTGAGGGCTTGCTGGGAACGTCTGGCAGAGTCCCCCATTAGATGGAGCTTTAACTCCCACTTCCGGAAGAGCTTTGAACACGTCCTGAGGGAGGCGGGGGACATTGAGTCTGAATGGACATTGTTCTGTGCCTCTATTGTTGAGGCGGCTAGTCTGAGCTGTGGCCGCAAGGTTGTCGGTGCATGTCACGGCGGCAACCCTCGAACATGCTGGTGCACACCAGCGGTGAGGGAAGCCGTCAAGCTGACGAAGGAGTCCCACCGGGCTTTATGGGCCTGTGGAACTCCAGAAGCACTTGACGTGTACTGGCAATCGAATTGGCGGGCTCGGCTGGTCGCCGAGGCAAAAACTCGGGCGTGGGAGGAGTTCGGAGAGGCCATGGAGGAAGACTTCCGTATGACTTTGAAGCGATTCTGGTCCACTATCCGGCGTCTCAGGAGGGGGAAACAGTGCAGTACCAACACTGTTTACAGTGGGGGTGGTGTGCTGCTGACCTCGATACGGGACGTCATGTGTCGGTGGACGGAATACTTCGAAGACCTCCCTAATCCCACCAACACGTCG
Source organism: Fundulus heteroclitus (assembly GCF_011125445.2). Classification (NCBI taxonomy): domain Eukaryota; kingdom Metazoa; phylum Chordata; class Actinopteri; order Cyprinodontiformes; family Fundulidae; genus Fundulus; species Fundulus heteroclitus. The sequence continues at coordinate 10,677,551 of NC_046373.1, read as the reverse complement.
TCCATTGAGGAAGCAGAGCCTGGGGACTCTGGGTTGGGTTCTCCCATCTCTGGTGCTGAGGTCGCAGAGGTTGTTAAAAAGCTCCTCTGTGGCAAGGCCCCGGGGGTAGATGAGATTCGCCCTAAGTACCGAGATCCCGGATACAAGCGGCCGAAATGAGTTTTCTCCGTAGTGTGTCTGGGCTCTCCCTTAGAGATAGGGTGAGGAGCTCAGTCATCCGGGGAGGACTCAGAGTAGAGCAGCTGCTCCTTCACGTTGAGGAGCCAGTTGAGGTGGCTCGGGCATCTGGTCAGGATGCCTCCTGGACGCCTCCCTGGTGAGGTGTTCCGGGCACGTCCCACCGGGAGGAGGCCCAGGGGAAGACCCAGGACACGCTGGAGGGACTATGTCTCCAGGCTGGCCTGGGAACGCCTTGGGATTCCCCTGGAGGAGCTGGCCCAAGTAGCTGGGGAGAGGGACGTCTGGGCCTCCCTACTGAAGCTGCTGCCCCCGTGACCCAACCCCAGATAAGATGGATGGATGGTATTTTTTTAAAGGATTATTTGACAATTATAAATTTCAGTTCATCAGTCTTTGCTTCCTCTGCTCTCTCAGGGTGCCCAGATAATTGTGTTTCCAGAAGATGGCCTTCAGGGTTTTAACTTCACCCGTTCATCCATTTCCGGATACATGGAGACCGTTCCTGACCCTCAGGAGGAGAGCTGGAACCCCTGCACCGAGCCGCACCGACACAACAACACTGAGGTTAAGACATGGACATCTAGTTGTCCGGATCTTTTGAGATAAACTTCTGTGGTTAAAGCTGCTCTGACATGGACACACCAACAATCCTACTTGCATCAAAGGTGCGTTTGTATCAAGTTTGTGACTCTCTTCTAGGTTCTCCAGCGACTGAGCTGCATGGCCCGTAGCTACAACCTCTACCTAGTGGCAAACATGGCTGATCGGCAGCCCTGTCCCCTGAAGACAGCCCCGTCCTCGTGTCCCCCCGATGGACACTGGCAGTTCAACACCAATGTGGCTTTCAGGTGCTGACCACACCTTCAATACAATAAGTGCCCAAACACATTTTGGTAGCTAATGCAAACCTGTCGGTATTCCCTGTCACAGTTCTGATGGCCTGCTGGTGGCACGCTACCATAAACAGAACCTCTACTTTGAAGAGTCCTTTGATACGCCTCCAAAGCTGGAAGTTATTACATTTGATACACCTTTTGCTGGGAAGTTTGGCCTCATCATTTGCTTTGACATCCTGTTTCACGATCCTGCAGTAGCTCTGGTGGAAAGGGTAGGAAACTTTATCTGACACATCTGTACACTCATGTACAGATGTGTCCTACAGAGCCAACTTGCTTTGCTTCTTTTCCAGGGTGTGCGCCAGGTGATTTTCCCCACAGCTTGGATGAATGAGCTCCCCTTACTGGACTCTATCCAGTTTCACCGGGCCTTCAGTCTGGGGGCAAACGTTACTGTGCTGTCTGCCAACCTCCGTCATGACCAAAAGCGAATGACAGGAAGCGGCATCTTCACTCCGTTCTCTGCTACCTTCCACCACGCCATGAAGGAAGACCCAGAGGAGGGCAGGCTGCTCGTGGCCAGAGTTCCAGTCTTAGAGCCGATGGGGGTGAATGATGAGGCTGAATCCACATCATCCATGCCTTCAGAGTCTGGTCACTGCTACGAAGACAGCTGTCCTGGTTCTCCTTCACCTTCTTCCTCCTCCAACCCCACCTTCACTGCATACATGATGCATGACCCATTTAAATTTGTCCTCATAAACAAGTCAGAGGACAATGTCACAGTGTGTGACGGTACGTTCTGCTGCCATCTCCAGTACAAGTGGACAGCACATGACCAAAGGAAGGAACTGTATGCTCTGGGAGCATTTGCAGGAACGCACACCGTGAATGGACGTTATGCCTTGCAGGTAGGAAAGATGCATCTCGATAAATTAGAACATTGGGCAGAAGTGCAATATTTCTTTTCATCTCAGAACTGAAACTCCTACAGAATCATTACAAACAGCCTATTTTTTCATGAAATTTTTAGGATTATGGTTTTCCGGGAATGAAAACCCAAAGTTCAGTGTCTCAGAAAATTTCAATACAGTGAAAAAGTTAATTATTAGAAACTTGTGGTGTCACACTTCAATCAGCAAATCAACTCAAAACTGCAAAGGTCAAGAATTTGGGGGAGCTTCACAAGGTTTATACTGAGGCTGGAGTCGGTGCCACGAATACTAGACCTCGGCTGAGGAGAAAAGGGACTGGACTGTGGCTCAATGACCCAAAGTTTCTGTTTTCAGTTCAATCCTGCATTTCATTAGCATGTTCCAGAGTCTGGAGAGGCCCAGAATCCACGTTGCTTGAAGTCAGGGTGAAGTTTCCAGTCAGTGATGGTTTGGGCTGCCGTGTCATCTGCTGGTGCTGGTCCACTGTGTTTCCTGAGGTCCACTGTCAACGCAGCCGTCTACCAGGACTAGAGCACTTTATGCTTCCCTCTGCAGACAAGCTGTATGGAGATGATTTCATTTTGCAGCAGGACCTGGCTCCTGCCCCCACTGCCAAAGGTACCAAAAGCTGATTTAATTAATGTTCCTGTTTTTGATTGGTCAGCAGACATGAACCCCATATAAAGCCTATGGGCTGTTGTCAAGAGGAAGATGAGGCACCAGACCCAACAAGGCAGACGATCTGAAAGCAATCTGGGCTTCCTGAACACGTACGCAGAACCACAGGCTGATGGCCTCTATGCCACGGTGCACTGATGCGATGATTCATGCAGGAGGCCCAACCAAGTACTGAGTGCATAGAAATGGACATACTTTTAAGAAGCCTGACATTTGTGCTTAAAACATCCTCTTTTTATTGGTCTAATGTGATATTCTAATTTTCTGAGACACAGGATTTTGGGTTTTCTTTACTTGTAAAGACATAATCATCAGGATTAACAAAAGCAAACACCAGAAATATATGACTGTCATTTATCCATAAAACATGAGTTCCCCTTTTTGAGCTGAATGACTAAACTAAATGAGCTTCTCTGAAGTGCAACTGCATGTTCCTCTCCTCTTACAGGTGTGTGCAGCAGTCCGCTGCGCAGGGCTGGAGCCCAGCTCCTGTGGACAGAAAGTGGAGGAGGCGGAGTCCAAGATGGACTTCCTGTTGGAGGCGACTTTTCAGACAAAACACGTGTACCCTTCAGTTCTGGTGAACCGCATGGTGCTGGAGCAGCCTGAGAAGCTGGAGAGAGCTGCAGGTGGGAGGGTGGCCATGAAGCACTCAAACATGAGGGGCGGCCTGATCACTGCCTGCCTGTATGGACGAATGTACCACCTGGATAACGAGGGGCTCGCTGTGCAATAATAGAGTCGTACTAAAATCAAACTCTGATTGAGACCTTTGATGACCTTCACATGTCACATCATGTCATATAGGAACTAAATAAAACAAATCTTTTTATTCATGTTCCTCATTTGTTTTACAAACAGCGTCCAACCTCTGTCTGAACCTTGCATATTTCTAAAAAGGCAATATTTAGTCATGTCTTCATCTTTCAGCCTCACACACACACACACACACACACACACACACACACACACACACACACACACACAAAAACCCACATTCATTCACACCCCCACTCCAATACAGTTTTTACATCATTGCAAGACTCTAGGGGCCCGATCATTCAGCTCGTCAGTCAACTAACGAGCTGAATGGTGTGGACAGTAAGTAGGTCTGACATCCGCCTGCTGTCAGAATCAGCTCAAAGATTTAATCTCCACTTAAAAATAAATATAAAGAAACTCAGTAACGATGGAATCCTCCTGGGAAATGAAAAAAGTGGCTACCTAATGAGCTACACGGCGTTATTAACGTTCATTAGTGACGGTCATTAGTGTCTACCATGATAGCTCCAAGAACAGAATAAGGAAAGAAAAAACAAACAAACAAACTAAAGTACAGTCAGCTGGTCCCAAAAGGTTCTCCCTCCGTTTCTTCTGAGCTTTACGTCACTTGATGCGCTTTTGGAGGAAAAAAAAACAAACAAAAAAAAAAAAACGTTCAAAGAGTTAAAATCACCCGTGAGGAGTTTCCACATACAGTACGAGCTTGACTCACCGAAGGAAAATACTGCTTTTAAGTTTTAAAAGATACTGGTCATGTTACTGGCCGTACAGTGCCTTCTTAGAAGTGTAGTGTTTCTGCTCTTACCCCACACGGGGGTGTCGCTATGGGTATGCACCTTAAGGAAACAGGTACAGAGCCTTGCAGGAGTATTCATGCCTCTTGAACTTTTCTGTTTACGTGTCGTCACGTTGCAAGTACAAACCTCGAGCCCAGTTTACAGCATCATGAAAATAAAAAGAACATACCAACCGAGGCAAGGATATTTGTGGATAAGTTTGAAGCTGGGTTAGGTTGTAAACAGTTTAAGCTGTGATCGTAAACGGGGCCCCGGTCCTGTTCATCCTCTACACAGCAGACGTCTCTTTAAACTCCTCTGGCAGCCGACAGAGGGCTTTGTGGGCTGATCCAACCAGGGTAAAGCAAGGAGCTGCTGGTGGATTTCCACATACCCCATCCCACTGACAACCGTGAATATCCAGGGGACGTCCAATGATGGTCTTTACAGGAAGGCTTGGAGCAGACTCCTGAAAACCTTTGACTCTATGGTGGCATCAGCCATCTTCTACGGTGTGGTTTTGTTGGAGCAGCAGCTTACCTGCAGCTGAGAGGCAGCGGGGACTCTGGCAGAAGTAACGTCACCGTTGGACAGTGTCTCCCACCCCATGCATGGAGCTGTTGCAGAGCTGTGGAGCTCCTTCAGTGACAGACTGCTGCATCCTACATGCACGAAGGAGCGTTACCGCAGATCCTTCCTCCCAGCAGCTGTTAGACTTTATAACCATCACTGCTCCCAACAGACTCAATGCAGACTCAATGTGTCTTTTTCATTCTTGTAACTAGTCTGTTGGTGTTTATATGCATAATTATACATGCATATTTTGCAAAATTTCCCCACTCATTTGGACGCTTCGATTTCCTGGATGCGCTAGTTTTAATAACTTTCCAAAAAAAGTTAAAAACAAAGCAACTGGGCTTGTTTTCCGTAGTTGAAGACGTTTTGCTTCCTCTCCAGGAAGCTTTCTCAATTCAAAAAGTCTGGAGTAATGTGGAGTACCAAGCTTTAAACTGCTGCCTAACAAAGGCCTTTTAATGGCTTAGACCACATGCAAATTCAACCGAAACAGGTCCACCCCTTAGTATTGAGGAGTTGTTCGGGTTGTTGTTGGCCTGGCTTAAAGGAACAACGTTATGATCACCCATATGAGTCATCATACTCAAAGTATTTCTTTATGTTGTAAATTTTCCATTCCTCTAAAATCTTTTATTCCGATTGTTTGTTTTTAGATTTTTTTTCCCTCTTCGTGTGAATCTGCATGCTTCCACTTTGCCACTGTGACGGCTAAATTTCCCCACTATGGGACAGTAAAGGATGTTTCTATTCTGTTTAATCTCACCGAGCGTCGCTCAGTCCAACATCTGAAAACGGAAAGCATCAAGCACAACGGCAACCCCACAAAGACACGACTGTCCACCTGAGCAGACCGACCAGGAGAGGGGATCAGTACTTAGAGAATCAACGGAGAGACGCGAGGAGCCACAGAGACATTTTAAAAGGACATCTATTGGTCCCTTCATTCACAAATGCAAATTTTGTGGATGAATGGTAACCAAGTCCTTGTTGGAAGACAAAAAAATCAGTGTCCTCGAAGTCATGTCGAGGACACAGCAAACGTGGAGGTGTTCTGGTCAGAGGAGACACAAAACTGTCCTACATGAAAAACACTGTATAGCAGAAAACTAACACCTTAAACCCGCTGCTTTGTGTTGGTCTCTATCACATAAAATCCCGATAAAATAAACCGAAGTTTGCTGTTGCAACGCGACTAGATTAGAAAACGTTCAAGGGGTAGGAACACCTTGGCAAGGCACTGTGTGCGGTTTGTATAAAAGGCTATTTTTAAAGTTGAGGAAGCTTAGCCAAAAATAACCTGCTCTACTTTCTTCATCTTTTAGTCGGTTATCTATTAAGGCTCCTGAGTGGTTGGCTAGCCTGCCGGCGTTCTGAGGCCGTCTCCGAAAGCCCTCAGTAGGTCTCAGAGTCTGAGTCGTTCAGTTCATCGTCTGCGGAAACGGAGGAGAGCGGCCTCTCCGGCCTGCAGTATGAGGCGTGGTCGGGTCTCAGTGCAGGCGGAGCGTCAAACGCAACACCTTTGGAGATGTGGTTCGAGGTCGGGTGGTGGTTGATGACTGTCGGGGCGAGAGACAAAGCGGGTATGGCTGCTATCGTCACCATGGGGGAGGTGGGCATCATGGAGTTGAGGATGAGGGCCAGGCAGTCGGCCACGTCGCGGTTGGGGGCACAGGCCAAAGCTGGAGTATAACCTGAGAATACGCGGAAGAAGGGAGAAAGCATATTTAATGCAACGCCCTAAGAGTTAGTGAAGTTACTGATTAGGATCGCTGACCGTTCTCATCCACCGCCAACACGCTGGCTCCTTTCCCCAGCAGCTCCTGGACCACCACCGTCAGCCCCATCCGGGCTGCTACATGCAGCGGCCTGCGAGAGGAAGGACACGGTGAGAACATGTTCAGCGGGAGCCCCGCCGCGTCCCACCGTTGTCAGCTACATACGTCTGGAGGGCAGCGTTGGTGCAGTTGATGAGGTTCCTGTCGCTGATTTTCTCAAGAATCAACAAGGCACTCGTTTCATGGCCCTGAGAGGAGCAGAAGGAAAGCAAAGTGAGGAGAAGTACGCCGCCTCCTGCTGCAGCCTGACACAGCTCCTCTCTTCTCACACAGAACCTGACTGAGTTTGGCATCTTTAAGTCTTAACAGATGTGCAGCCACAACAACGAATATAATTCTTCAAAACTATTCGGAGCAAAGCAGAACCAGGTGTTCACGTTCCTCTTCCTGCTGTTCAGTAGCTGAACCTGTGTTGTGCAGGAAAACAACCCAGCCATCCCCACCAGAGGGACGTTTAAAAGCAACACATCAGTGGTCGGCAATAACTACATTACATTACGTTTAGAGCCGCAAGAATTCATCACGACCCTTTCAATTAAAGGTATCCACTATTTAAGCAAGAAGAACTTTCTGTTTTTATGTTTTCAAACAGAGAAAAACAAACCTTTTCTTCAATGAAATGTTTTACATTTATGACAAAATATAACTATTCCGCAACCTAAAGACAAACAACACAAATAATACAGATAAATGCTGTTTTATTAAACTTTCTGATTTCTATTAGTCACTGTCAAGTTCTGAGCAGCAGATTTTATATATATATATATATATATATATATATATATATATATATATATATATATATATATAGAGCAAAGACATGCAGTTTCCCTGTGACGGACCGGGGGTCGGTCCCCCAGTATTTCTGCTGGCGTTAGGCACCAGCCCCCCCTACAACCCTATGAGAATTAAGCTGATGCAGAAAGTTAATGGATGCATTATTTAAAATAAGTGCCAATGTGTTACCTTGCAACAAGCTAGATGCAGAGCTGTGTTCCTGTCTACATCCTGCAGGGACAAGTCTGTTTTCCCACTGCTCACCAGCACCTCTTAACACGTGAAGAGAAGAAAATGACATATAAACGAGAAACAGAAAGGCTTCGGTTTGTCCTTAAAGACACCAGTGAATGCACTCACCCACAGCGTTGGTCTGGCCGTTCAGAGCCGCCATCATCAGCGGTGTTTTGTGCTCCAATGTGTCGACAGCGTTGGCCTGCGCTCCTTGGCTCAGAAGGAGAGAAATGCACTCCACATGGTCAGAGAACGCAGCAGCGTGCAGGGGGGTTCTGCAGCAAGCAACACAGTTTCACATTGAAGCTTGAGTTCGTCCACAAATGATAAAAATACAACAGTTATTTCCCTGCAACGTAGACCGTCTCACCTTCCTTTGGAGTCTGTGGCGTTGACGATGTCTTCACCCAGAAAATCTATTAACATCTCGGCCACCCCCTCGTTATCGTTCATACTGAAACAGAAACGCGTACCTTTAGACAACATCTATCCTCGCGTCGGCTTTCAGGAGTAAAAACAGCGGCTGTCTTACACAGCACAGTGCAGCGGGCTGAAGGGGTTTCCCTTAATCCTCCCGAGCACCTCGTGATCCAACAGAATCTCCACACATGCATCATAACCTGCGGGACAGCGGGGACAGCAGAACAGAAATGTTACGGTTCTGTAGGAACGTCGCGCAGAGCAGAGAAGTGGGAATGCTGTGTTCCTGCACCGTTATAGCAGGCCCAGTGCAACGGCGTGTAGCCCTGGTTGTCTGTGAGGGGCGTGTCGGATGGGAGGGAGGTCGCCAGGAGGTGTAAGAGGACTGCCACGTGGCCACAAGCTGAAGCCAGGTGCAGTGGGGTGCGGCCCCGGATGTCCTTCACACACACAGCGGCCCCTCGACGGACGAGGACCTCCACACACCCCTCCTGACCTGTGGCAGCCTGCAAGTTACAGAGCAAGCACCAGAAGAAATGATCAGATTTTCTATTTAATAGGTTTGGGAAAAACAAATAATCTGCATAATGTTAACAACCTTTATTAAAACCTGTGAGGTCAATGAGATGAAAACCAGGACTAAATACACATTTAAAAATACTTAATGTTGAAATATTACCCCAGCTTTTATCAATACAATCAAGATTTAAGTTCTACAAAAAAGCCTTAAACTTTAACAAAGTGCATCAATTTAGAAGACAAACCAAAAGTTTGATGCTGTATGAGTACATTTGCAAGGCAAAGATCAATGAGTCCACCCCACTAAGGCATAAGTCGCACTAATTTATGGGGACCACATTACTGAGTCAAACAAGAATCGCCACCTTTTACAGATGCAAATTAGTCCCTATAAATTAACAGATTAGCTCTTTTCACACTTAACCTGTCAACAGTGCAATGGATGGACCTAATATCACCTGCAGGTGGCAGTAATGCAAGAGCTATAGCTTAAACTGACCAAACCAACATCTAAAGAAGAATTTCTCTGAAATTACATCTGTCAAACAGCTGATGTGGTTCTTACAGACTACGGACCTCTCGCGTGATCACCACTGAGCTATATTATACACTGGAGTGCTAATCACCGTCTTTTTGAACGAGTCGCTTTGAAGCCACAAGCCGCCATATTGGTACTCCCTATTTCCCCCCACTAACTAGGGAATATATATATATATATATATATATATATATATATATATATATATATATATATATATATATATATATAATATGAATAACATGTAAAACATTTCAGCACCTAATTTCCTAGTAGTTGATAGTGTTAGTACATCCACTGACTGTAGAATTACCTGTGAAACGTTTTCACACAGTCAGAAAACTGCTTATTGTTGCAACCAAATCCTGTGGGATTCTGTGAGAGTAGGGAGGAGCAAGATGGCGGCCAGTGACTTCAGTTTTTCGGCAAAACCAGCACTCCAGTGTATAATATAGCTCAGTGGTGATCACGCATAGGCGTGCCCTACCCAGGAACCCAACGGGTTTAGTCCCACTAGAACGGACCCAGTAAACTGACCCGGTAACTTGCAGAGCCAGTTTTACCCAGTGAATCAGTTCTGACTTTCTTCACACATAACGCTGACCCATTAAATTACAGGATAAGGTTGTAAGTGTGAAAGGGGCTACAGCAGTAGGAGAGGTGTGAATTATGTGTGCATTATGTACAAAACTTATAGGTAGAGACTGCAATTTATCCAGAAGTTTCCCCAAGTCCCTTTGTGACTAACTGCGCGAGACCGTCCTACCTGCGCTTCCGCTCCTTACAGGGCTTGCGTGAAAAAAAAAAATCCCAAATCCACTGTGGTCTGATTTCTTTCTACTGAGGCCTTCCTCTTCTTCTCACGAACACGAGCGCGGTGCAACTCTCAGCCATGTTCAAAGTTTACGATGAGAGCAGCAGAGCCACAATGAACGGCTAACACCAAAGCTAACTGGATACATAAACACTAGGAGGTGTGCAGCCAGCAAGCATAAACTAACAAGTAACAAGCTCGCACACTGGTGTTACATGAGAACATCAGAAGTCTGTGATACCCCCGGACCTTTAGGGACAGAGGTGGGGGGGTGGGGGTGAGAGCAGGACCAAGACTCTGACAGGGAGTTGTCAGAGTTTTTACAGGCCTGTAGCTCCCACAGATCGATTCTTTTAACCTCCTTTTTCTGAATACATAATGTATTTACTACTATCAGGGTGGAAGGACCATTTTACGCAGTATAACAAAAAGTGTTTCTGAACAGGATCACCAGCTATAGCTTTAATGTAACTGAAGTTTGTCTTTAGTGGCTTGATTTTATTTTTGCCATGAGGTTAAAAGTTGAATGCAGGTACGAGTCAGGCTAAAAGCCATTTATATTGTCGATATTATTGTATAGTTAAAAAAGCGTGGCAATATTGAAACATTTTAGTTGTTAGAAACCATTGTTATACGTTAGAACACTTTTATACATTCTAAAAAGGAATCTTTTGAAGGACGGCTTTAATGCATTAAAACCAGAAAATTACAAGTTCGATTTTTCACCCATTTTGTGGGAAAACCTTTTCAACAGAAAACAGAGAATCCCTGGGCTAAAGCGTCTGGATTAATAATACAGATCTTTGCAAAATAACACAAAAACCCTATTTTGCAACAGATGCCAAGCCTTTGTGCCATCTACCGCTTCATCTCTTAAAGTGACACCACAGACATTCAGTAAAAAAGCAGCGTTAGCGTTGCAACATTAGTGCTCGTGTTTGATCATCTCACCCCGCTGTGCAGGGCCGTCCGGCCCCAGCGGTCCTGAGTGTCCGCACAGGCTCCGTGATCGAGCAGAGACTCCACACACTGTGTGTTTCCGTTCAGAACTGCCAACATCAGAGGCGTCCTGTGGGAAAATAAGCCTCAATAAGACCTGGTTTGTCTTCTAGGTTTTATCTCTACTCCACATCTATGAACAAGTTAGATAATAAACCTAAGGGGGGAAAAAAATAGTCAGCCAAAATCCCGTTTTCTCTGTGGGCACACTCACTGTCTGTTGTTGTCTTGTGCATCCACATTAATGGGTTGATTGTTGCTACTCAGAAGCAGGTGCAGGCACTCTTGGTGGCCGTTCATAGCTGCAGCAAACAGACAGACGTGTCTCATTTCTTTTTCCTGAAAGGAACCGCCTGCCGTCCTCTTTATTTATTGATTTGCACTCCTGACTGTTACTATTGTAACAACTGTTCACATGCATCTTGCACTACTAACTATGACTGAATATTGATTTGCACTGCTGACTGTTTAGTCACAGTACCAATTGTTACATATACATTTGCAATACCGTACTTTAACTGTAATATGCAATTACCTTCCACTGCACTTTAATTTAAATAGCTTCTGCCCGAACTTTATTTATTCATTTTATAGTAATAGCTACCTGTATATCATGCTCACAATTATGCCTATAGTAATAGCCATCTGTACATATATTCATAATACATGTAAACTTTATAATAACAATCATCTGTATATTATGCTATTGTACATATCTGTAAAATGCTATTCATAGTAATATCCACCTGTATATTATATTCGGTATATATCCAGCTGTAAATTTAGTTCACAATACTAGTTATCTATATATTATACTCATAGGACAAATCTATCAGTAAGATTCTGTTTATAATAGTATCCATCTCTATATTTATTCAGTACATATCCATGTCCTGTACTTATGAAACCATTGTTTATCCTGCACTTGCTGCTATTGCACTTCTGGTTAGACCTAAACTGCATTTCGTTGCCTTGTACCTGTACCTGTGTAATGACAATAAAGTTAAATCTAATCTAATCTAATCTTTAGCAGGAAAACCTAACTACTAAATATGATGTGTAGCTTCCTGATGAGGTTACCTGCAGCATGTAAGGATGTCTTTTTGTATATATAGTCACAGGTCATGGGGGAAGCGCCGTGATGTAGCAGCAGGGACACACATTCCTGATGGCCCCTGGAGGAGGCTAAACTTAGAGGGGTCCGTCCGTCTGGGGTCCGCACGTCCACGTCCAGCAGGGATGCCAGGAGGACCTCTAATGCCCCGCAGTGTCCGTGGTAAGCCTGATTAAAATGACAAGTAAACGGCAAACATACAGTTAGCTTTGAAATAAGAAAAGATACCCAAATCCTGGATGCAAATGTCAGAAACAAGCCAGTCTCAAATCTTCAAAACTGACCGCCAGATGAAGTGGACTTAGGGGGGCCTGGCTGTCTGAGTCCCTCAGGATGTCAGTTCCTGATGTCTCCATTAACTAAAACACACAAAAAACGGCTCATATATTACATAAAGGTCATGCAACATGTTCCATAAAAAGGTCCACAGAAATGTAATTTGCTTATAATTCGGCAAAACGAATAGGAGTACAGTCGACTGAGGTGTTATTTTGTTTGGAACAAAAAGGTTTTAGATAATTTATGTAGCATTTCCTAGAGTCTTCCAGTTAGTCTTTAGCCTGCATAAAAACTTGCATCTTAGACAATCCGACCAGAAATGAACACCTCAAAGAACAGAGTTTAAACACTTCTTAAGGAAACAATGAGATCTGACGGCTGTAAAGAGAAATAAATCCAGAGTCGCGTTGATCATCTGCCTGCTTAACGTGCAACACAGGTCAAGGTTTTAATGAAACGATGCACCACATTTCTCTCTCTGCAAACAAGCTTTGGGCCGAACTTCATCATGACATTAGATTGGGTTTAAATAAACCCCAGATGATGTTCTTGAGATCTTCACACAATATTCATGAACTACTCAACCTGACTCTGCCAGTGTAATTGCAAAAACAAGTCAAAGTATTTGTTAAAGCTGTCCTGCTAGTTGAGAACCCAGAAAGATCTTCTTACCGCATCAAGAGGTCTCACACTTGCGATCTGAAGGGAATGGAAACAAAAACCATTAAGGATATGCACCTGATCCGGAAAATGCTTCCAGACTGCAGGAAACGTTGCTCACCAGTTCCAGGCAGAGTGTGCGCCCATAGGCTGAGGCATAGTGCACCGCATTGTAACCCTGTCTGTCCTTCAGTCCTGGATCAGCATCGTTCCTCAGCAGGTACTCCACACATCTGAGAAAATCCCGAAGACAGAGGTTTTTTTTTTTTTCCCCATGCAAAGAATTAGGCGCACGTATGAATGGCTCGGATTGAACAGAAAGATGAACTTACTTTCCATCTGAGTCGGCGGCAGCGGCGTAGTGCAAAGGGCTGCAGCTGCTCTGATCCAGATCATTAACACTCGCCCCAGAGCCCACCAGCACAAACACACACTGGTAGTTACAGTTGGCTGATGCATAGTGTAGCGGAGCCCTGGGAAGGTCAGACATTTTTAAAATAAACCACACTTACGCCCTTTTAGAGTCTACTACAAACACAGAGACAGAAATAATCCCTACATCCTTTCGTTTTATTGCTTTCTTCAAATGTGACGCTGCATTTGGATTTGCAAAACGGTTTTGACCCTTAAGTTTACCTTCCAAAGTTGTCCTTCCTGTTAAAGTCTGCTCCGGTGTTTAACAGCAGGTTCAGACAATCCAGGTTTCTGTTTGAATGAATAATAATAAAAAAGTTTAAATAAACTTTTAATTTGCACACAAATACTGTGAATTAATATAAAATAAACACAGTAAGCAGAAACATTCACCCTCCCGCCGCAGCAGCATGCAGACAGGTCCTTCCAAAGTCATCGGGGGTGTCTATGACAAATCCTGTACAAATATGCAGTCAGCATCAATTTGGATGTCAAGCAGGTGATTCTGCTGGCAGGGGCGGCACGAGCGTGACTACCTGAGGACAGCAGTTTCCTGCAGCAGTCAGCGAAGCCGCTGAGAGCTGCCAGCTGGAGCGGTAACATCCCGTGAATGCCTCTCCTGAAATGAGAAAAACAAGTCCTTACAGGCACGACAGATAAGGCGAGAAGGCTTATAGTTTACGCAGGTTTAAACACCGATTATCATGAAAGTCGATCTATTTTAATTATTTTTTTGTTTACCACTGAACCCACAAACTGTGGGAAAATACACGGATGGTTAAATGTCGTTGGAACTGACTTGGCAGTGTTGGCACCGTGTTTGATGAGCGATGCGATGATGAGTTCATGGCCATAGCGGGCTGCGATGTGGAGGGCAGTGTTTCTGTTGCAGTCTTCACAGTCTATCTCAGCTCCTGCGTAAACGGTAACATAAAACAAACGGATGTTTGGGAGAAAAACGAAGAAAAAGCAAACTAACCTGATATCCAAAATCATTTTTAAACCCGTGGAAGAAACAAGCCCTCTCTAACCATTTTGAATGAGGGCCTGGGAGCAGGAGAACCGTCCGTGTGTAGCTGCCATGTGGAGGGGGGTCTTACCATCCTTACTCTGGATAAAACAGGATTAAAAACACAGAAGAGACCGTTAGAGGAAGCAAAATAGTCTGACTAGTTCCAATTAACACTAAATTAAACTGAGCCTGAGTGGACAAGACACACACCCACACACACATAAGGCCTGAGCAGCTTTCTGCCTCGGGCAGCCATCCACTGCCATATGGCCTCGCATCTTGAGGCTGTTGAAACACTGATATCGGTTTCCGTCACTGCTACCAAAGTGTTAAGCAAACTGTCAGAGATCAGCTCAGTGGCTTGTTAAAGTATTAAAACATTTTGTCACATTACAGCAACTAGCTTCAAGGGATGTCATTGGGGATTTTTGGTGGCAGACCAACACGATGCGGCACAAAACTCTGACAGTTAAGGGTTTACGCTCCACCATCTTTGCACATCTAGGGGCAGCAAATTTTGCCCATTCTTTGCCCAAACTCAGGCTACGTTCACACTGCAGTCTGAAGTGACCCAATTCAGATTTTTTTGCCCATATGCGACCTGTATCTGATCTTTTCATGACAGTCTGAACGACACAGATCGGATTTTTCAAATGGAAAAAATCCGTTCCGATTGGATATGTGGTCCTGAATCTGATACGTATCTGATCTTTTCAAATGAGACCTGTGTCTGTACGGCCAGGTCGCATTCATCTGACCTGTACGTCATTGATACTTGACAAACGTCACTAACGGTGGACCTGGCTATGCCAAAGAGGTTGGCTATTGTGCGGTAACAAACACCTGTTGCAAGTCCATACAGCCCCACAGCAACGCATTTACTCGCTGCTATGTCCGCCGAAGATGTGTATTTTTATGTGAGAGTTCTAAAGAGATCCGTTCAGACGCACATAAAGGTTGCCTTTATCATTCTAAAATTATGAACGAAGTCCGTATCAGTAAAGCCGCTCACGTGGCTATCTTCCTATTCGATCTTCTTAAAAAGATTGTGTTGGCAATGTGCTGGCTCCGGTTGGAGAATAACGTAAAGAACGCAAGATACGCTGCAGCATTACGATCCATGTTTACTTCCGCAAACAATGAGCACGCTTGCTACGTATGACGTCATCGCATCCTCTATTGCGCATTTGGGACACAGGAGATCACTGGACTTTGACTGGGCAATTTTTTTTATTCTTGAGTATGCTTTAATATAAACCAACCCACCGTTGCCCTGGCTATATGTTTAGCGCCATCGTCCACGTGCAGAGTGAGTCTTTCTACCACACACAGTGGAAACTATGCAGAACGCTGCATTTTGCTTACATGCAAACGCTGCTTAGCCTCGTGAGACCATCCTGATCTCGGGAGCTTTCAAGGTTTCACTCGCAGATCAGTCTGGATACTCTCCGTTAAAGAAAATTTGGAGCCGTTCACCAAACGAACGTCCAATCAGCGTTGGCTTTGAGGCGGGTTGAGGTGTGACGCAACGAGAAGCGCGACAGTTCAGTCTAAAGAACATGGCGGCTTCACCCGATGAAATTAGCGTTATCGAGCAAGTTTTATCGGAATTACAGAGTATTTCTTTGCTGAGCTAACGAGCCTTTACCTGCAGCAGCAAGAGCAGCTTGGCTTGTGGTTGTGTTTTCGTCGTCGCTCTGTTACGAGCGACGACGAATCTGATTGGTTTATTTGGCCCGTCTATCACCAACATAGGCCAATCAGCTAACCAGTATTTTCGCCCCTTCCCAAAATTACTTCAACGGAAGGTTTCCAGATGGATATGCGGAGCAAATCTATCTGGCGGAGTCAGGTAAAACGCTGCTGTGGTGCATGCAAGCAAGACAGCTCCGGTTAGCTTACCTTCAGGTCTATACGGGTAATGGATACACAAAAGTGGATCAATGCCCTTTTTTCAGACTTTTATTTGTAAAAATAAATAAATAAAAAACACTGAAAGATCATCTTTTCACTTCACAATTATGCACTACTTTGTGTTGCTCTATCACACAGAACAAAAATACACTGAAGTTTGTCATTCTAAGGTGATAAAATGTGAAAATCTGTATTTCTGTAGAGCAGTTGGAGCTGTAAATGTAACCCCCAGTCGGTCAAGGCAGATGAGCCCGGTTCTGCTGGAGGTTTTCCTCCCTGTTAAAGGGGGGTTTTCCTCTCCACTGTCGCTTCATGCATGCACAGTATGAGGGATTGCTGCAAAGCCATGGACAATGCTCTCCCTGTGGCTCTACGCTCTTTCATGAGGAGTGAATGCTGCTTGTCAAGACTTGATGCAATCTGCTGGGTTTTCTTAGATAGGAAACTTTTTGACCAATCTGTATAATCTGATCCAATCTGTATATAATCTGATTGAATCATGACTTGGTGATATATAAATAAAATTGAATTGAAATGTTAAAATCTTCTGATTTGTATGCTGTGGCACACACTCGGACAATCGATGTAGAAAACTGTCCCAGCTACCCGTTTCACAGCTGCCTGGCTCAGCTCGTGTGTTTTAGCATTAGTATGGAAGTGGATGTAAACACTGAAAAACCTTCAGGTTGATGCATGCTCCGTGGGCCAGCAGCAGCTCCTGGCACAGCGCACCTTGGCGTGAAGACGAAGCGAAGTGAAGTGCAGAAAACCCTTTCTCGTTCACCTGCAGTGAGGAACCAAACAATTAAGGGAAATAGGAACCCGAACAGCAGCTTCTCTCGGGGGCAGAGTCATGGCACACTCACTTGGTGTACATTAGCTCCCGCCTCGATGAGCTGGCCGACCACCACGTCCTGTCCGTTGTAACAGGCCAGGTGGAGCGGCGTGTTGCCGTAGGCGTTAACCTCGTTCACCTAAGTGGAGAAGAACCATCTTCATTTACAAACCAATGCTATTTAAGAGCAGGTGTAGTGCATAGAAATTGAAACATTTTGACAGCTAAGCTACGTTTAAGCAATAATGACATTGCTGTGTGCACTGACATGGACACTGAGGCTTAACAGGTAGTGCACCGTGCTGCGCATGCCACTGGAGGCGGCAGCATGAAGCGGCGTGTAGGCCTGCTTGTCCTTACAGTCGACCTCAGCTCCGCTGGCCACCAGCAACTTCACAATCTCCAGGTGACCTGATGACACAAACCAACAGGCCAGAGGTGAGAAAAATTGTATTTTAAATCAAATAAACTAACGTTGCCTAGCTCCAGATGGACCGAAAACACGTTTTCTTTTTACAGTCTCACCCATGTAGGCTGCCCAGTGGATGGCTCTCCTGTCCTTCTTGTCAAATACATTAATGTTGGCTCCTCTGGACAGCAGCAACTTCACCATCTGATGGAGATGTTTTTGAGTTTAGTAAGTGCTCCTGTACAGACCCCATGAGCAGAGCCGAAAAAGTGTTCTGCATTCCAGCAGCTATAGTTTAACAGACACAAATAGTAAAAATAAACTATTTTAAGTATCTGTACATCAGATCATTGTTTGTTTTTGGACAAATTAAGACTTGGTGGTAATGACTGTGGGAACAAACAGGAAGGGGGAAAAATATCCAGGAGAAAAGGAAACCCAGAAACGTGGCCTCAAGGTGAATTATGCAAAAAAAAAAAAAAAAGCCACATGGTAACTCAAAAGGTCATCCACCGGATGGACTGAAAGACAGTAAACCATTGTTCTGTGGTGATAGGAGTCCACGTGTCCGCTGGCCTTTAGGAACAAATCTGTCACGTGGTCTTTTTACGAAAAGACCACGGCTAGATTCCTTCTAAATGTCAAAAGAGCTTAATTCAAAAGGAAAGTTGATGTAAAGCAACGTTATCTGGTGTTTGCCCAGCTGGTTTTGATTGTTTTTGACATTTAGTTGGTTAGTCAATGCAGAAGCATCTTCAGATATTGTTTTTTAAGGTTGTTCCCATCAACAAAAAAAAAGTTTTGAGCATATTAATCATCTGTTGCATTTCAGAAAATTGCATTGCATCCTTGTCTGTGGGTATTAAATAAAAGCTAACCAACCTCCACATGCCCAGTGAAGGCGGCGTGGTGCAGCGCCGTGCGTCCTGCGCGGTCAGTCACGTTGATGTTGCTCAGCAACGGGATCAAAGCCTCGGCACAGCGCACCGCCTTGTTGCTGGCTGCTACGTGAAGCGGCGTCTGCCAGTTCTTGTCCCGAGCGTTCACCTCCGCGCTGTGCCTCAGCAACGTCGTCACCGCATCCTGGACATAAAGTGGGTCACGGGTCAGGCCGCGCAGACACAGGGGCCGGTGGGCGACGCTCAAAGCGCACACGTTCGCAAGGTGTCATGCTTAGGAAATTCTTTGCTATTCTTGGTGGGCTTTCATGCTTAGAATAGAACGGAGAAAGTGAAAGAACACAAGGAGGCCGTGTTGGTGTGGGCACGTTGCCCAGAACCAAGAACAATAACTCCAGAAATTCTTATGCTTTATCCAACATACTCATGTCCAAATAGTTATGGCCATCACATTGTAATAACCAGCTTGTATACGTATCCTACATCAGTATTTATGAAACAACATATTCTATTAATATGTGCATGCATGGTTTAAGAAGAGGGTCTCTTAACAGAGGTTCAATTTCTCAGGTCAAATGGTGGCGTCTCCATGAGGTAAAATAACCACAATCCATTACTCTGGATGTTTCACTGCTTTGTTGTGACAAAATTAAGTTTGACCAACACATAAATGAGCAGTCGTGTCCGTGCAACGCGTTACCTCATTACAGGAAGCCACAGCCCGGTGAAGAGGAGTCAACCACTTCTTATCTTTGGCATTAACTTTGGCTCCTTCAATCAGAGAACAGATTAGAATGAAAAAAATGATTAAACATAAAAGAAAAAAAATCTTCACATTACTTCCCCCATTTTTTTTTATATAAAAAAAAAAAACAACTAAACAATAAACATAGTATACAACATTACTGCAGACGAATTGATTCTACAAAGGCTGCTCACGTGGCTTCTAGGCAAAGAGAAACATCTCAGATGATCCTTTTTGGCACAGCCTGGGGGGTTAAAATAGCCCTAATGCTGCACCTGTTGCTGGCTCTTCACATCATTGAGAAACACTACACACACACACACACACACACACACACACACACACACACACACACACACACACCAACGCTAAGGCAATCACTCTAACCCTGCTTCTGTGTTACGCAGCCCTTCTTCACCATGTACGATCCTCAGCGATTGACTGATATCTAGCAGGAGAGACCACCAGCCTCCAGGGGACAGTGACATCATGATGATGACGATGATGATGATGATGACAACAGTGGATCAGAGACCAGGGGAAAACTTTTGTGAATGAATGAGCTGAAAAGTCCTTTAGGGCGTTAATAAACAATGCAGAAAATTAGTCAAAATGACTAATTTCATGTGAAATAGCCATAAAAAAATGACGTGCCTAATTATCTAACTTTAAATTTAATTACACAATCGAACATGATCAAAAGAGCCATTCTGTCAGGTAAAGTAAAGCTCGATATATCTTTGAACAACTGCTTTTAAATACCAAACAATGCAAAGGGGCTCAACTCAGCCCAATGCTGTGGGGCGAGAACACGCCTTCAGCTTGTCGACATTTTGTCAGGTTACAAACTTCAGCTTACAGTATTTTATGTCCTTGACCGAACCAAAGAAGAAAATCTGTGCCGCGACTTGATAATTTATGTTTACGGATGCTCTCCAACAAATCTCAGAGCCATGTTGCTAAGAAGAATGGGCAGAAACGGCGCTACAGGAGAGTAAAACATACAACCTAAATAAAATGCATGAAAGTTTGTGGTTTGTGGAAAAGCTTAACGGACATGAAGACTCTTGCAGAAATGGTTCATCAGATTGCCGACTGAAAGCGTGACCAGCTGAGATATCACAACAACAGACACTAAACCTATATAGGACTAAAAATAATAATTTTCTTTCTTGAAATAAAAGTATTAGTTCTTGATTTGAGCAGGTAAAAAAGACTATTTGCCAATGGAATAAGATTTTTTGCACTTAAAATAGGAACAATTCATCTCCATCATCTTATTTCAAGTGCAGGATATCAAATTATCTTATTTTAGGGGTAGAAATACTCATTCAAATGGCAAATAATCTAATTTACCTGCTCAAATCAAGGGCAAATACATTCATTTCAAGACAATTTTACTTATTTTTAGTTCTGTTTTTGCAGTGTAAAGAGTATAAACGATTTCCAGTGACAGCAGATTACATGTAGAAAAGCATGTCTGTGATTTCTACCTGCAAGGAGGAGCAGCTCAATGATCTCAGCGTCTCCTAGGTGCGCCGCAGCGTGGAGTGGGGTCCGCTTCTCATTGTCCTGGGGGGTGATATTACGAGATGAAAGAAAAAGAAAAAGAAAAGAGAGAAGGCTGGATAAATACCTAAACCATAACAGCTACAGTATCCTCATTTTTCAACCTGACATTGGTCACATTGGCACAAATCTGCTTGTGAGGGTGAAATCTATTGACCGTACACTGCTGCGGACAACAGGAAACATGAGACCGGAGCCACAAGGCGAAAAAAAAAAAAATCCTCATCTTCACTTTTATTCTTTACTTCGCTCCATCAAGTCAACACAGGCTGCTGCAACATCCCCCCTCCCTTCTCAGCGCAGAGAAGAGTAATCAGCAAAGTGAAGCTATAAACAAAGCTCACGTGACTGTAAGAGGTCTGGGCCAGTGCTGCTGACTCTGGGGAGTTCAATGTGATGACACCAGCGCTATGTACCCACAGGGGGACACAAGTACAGGGTGCAGGGGCAATAAATGCAAAATAATGGGGTATCAGCTGAGAAAATGGAAACAGAAGACTAAAAACACAGGGGGGAAAAAAATAAAAAGCACTGGGAGGTAATAGCTGAGCAAGGTGAAGGTCGTGCCCTTGGTTCCTGCGAGTCTGAGACTAAAGCACAGTTCTGAAATACTGTTTAGAAAATAGAGCTCATTAATATTTTAAAATTCTGACGAATGAAGGGAAAGAAGATGCCGACTTGCCTGAAGGTTGACGTCCTCTTTCTTAAAGATAAAAGAGCGAACTTCGTCTGGGTCCACGTTAAAGATGGCTCTCAACAGGGACGGCTTCGGAGAGACACAAACACACACAAAAAAAGAAATGAAACCTTTCATTTTAAGTGAAGACGTTTCTCATCTGCTGGTCACATTTATGAGAGCTAAATATGGAATAGTTGACACTCTTGAGTATAATCCCAGGCTAGGACAAAGCCATAGGCCACGCCGGGCCATAGATCAGCGCTTCGTGACGGCTGCGGGATTTCTAAAAAGCTGTCGTTGTTTGAGGCGGTCTGTAAGTTTTAAAGCCGCCCTTCTCTCGCCGTGTACAACCAGAAGAGCAGACTAAATGCAAATACTATGTAAAACCTGGGTTTAATACAAAAAAAATAATATGACAGCCCCACAGACTTTAGATACCTTTTAGAAGCTAGAAAAGAGGAAGTAGAAAGTGCAAAAATACAGCCCGTGCAACATTCTTTTAGCGTTCCTAACATCAGTACAAGCAGCTGCAGAAAGGACTCATTTGCATTTTAATACTTCTTGGAATGAAAAGGTGAAGCGTTAGTTTACAACCAGGGACACTGAGGGAAAATACTTTAAACGCTGTCATTACAAATAAACAGAGACATTCCAACAAGCGTTTGAATCTGCCCTGAGGTTTTTCCAACGTTATCTTCAAAACGAGTTATTGAGCCCTAAGGTATTTATTACCTCTAAAGCACAAACTCCAACGTGTTTTACTGAGATTCATTGCTGTAGACCAACATAGTGGAAGGATAATGCATTATTATATTCAGCTCCGGTACGGTGATAAAAAGCAAGCACCGTGAAAAGTCACATAATTAGCATATAGAGTCCACCTTCAGTGTAAATTAATCTCAGAATCAGGTTTAATTGCCAATTTGCTTCATACAACAAGAAATTTTTTTAGTTTCACTTTTTTGTCAATGAAGACATATTAGGTGCAACATACAAAAACAAATTTTTTTCTTGTCAATATTCAAACATGTACATTTTCAACGAATACAGAAAGACATGGTTGGATGGGTATTTATTCAAACCCTCGGACCGTCAGGTGTCCATCAGAGTGACAGGCCTGCGGGAGAAACTGTCTCTGCAGAGGCTGGTTTTACAGTCTGCGTGCTGGATGTGGGGTCTGCAGAGATGTTGGCTGCCCCTTTCCTGATCGTAGACCTGCATAGGCCCTGGATGGACAGAAGGTCAGCCATGATGGTCCTCTCTGGAGACCTAATTGTTCGCTGCAGTCTGGATCTGTCCCATTTTGTGCATGAGCCAAACCACAAATTGATGGACGAACAAGGGACAGACTGACTAATGATGGTGGAGAAAATGTCCAGCAGCTCCTGTGGAAGGCTGTAGTTGCGTTGCTGCAGGAGGCACATCCTTCGTATGAAACATTGTCTGTGTGAAGACCTCTTAAGTTTAGAAAACAAACAGCATCATCAAGACCAAGGAACGCAGCGGTTGGAGAGACTTCGGCACAACCGCAAACCCACAAGGTATGGCCTTTGATTAAAACTGACAGGCTGGGCAAAGAGAGCAATAGTCCCAGAAGTGGTTAGAGGGCCGTGGTAACTCTTCTTCATGCCCTTCATGGAAGCGAGGCATGAACTAGTCATGTTTATATTCTGGGGAGATGACAACATTATGCCATTTGTGCAAAAAAATAAATGAATAAGAGCACATTACCCAGAACACACATCCCCTGCTATGAAATATGGTGGAGGCAGCAACATGCTGTGGGGATACTTTTCCTTCACAGGAACCGAGAAGCTGGTCAAATTTGAAGGGACAATAGATGGAGGATACAAGGCGATCTGAGAGAAAACCTCTTATCACCTTCAGAAGAACGAAGACCGAGGTAGAGGGTCGATATTCAGATCCAGGTTTTACTGAGAAACTGCGGCAGGACTCTGAACGTGCTGCTTACAGATGGTCCCCATCCAATGTGACGAGGTTGAGCAACTTTGCCAAGAGGTATGAGCACAGATCCAGACCAGGGAACTTTGGCTCTTACAACTAAGACTTGCAGGTGTATCTGCAGCAAGAGGTGGTGCTAAAAACTATCAATGCACAGCATACTTTTCCCTTGCACTTCTTTTTGTACAAAACCATAACACTACTTCCCTCCCACCTCACTATGTTGGTTTATAGAAAACTCCCAATAAAATACATTATTTTTACTTCCTGTTAAAGGAGAGTTTTCCTTTCCACTGTCGCTTCATGCTTGCTCAGTATGAGGGATTGCTGCAAAGCCATCAACAATGCAGACGACTGTCCCTGTAGCTCTATGCTCCTTCAGATGGAGTGAATGCTGCTTGTCATGACTTGATGCAACTT
Organism: Fundulus heteroclitus; assembly: GCF_011125445.2. Taxonomy (NCBI): domain Eukaryota; kingdom Metazoa; phylum Chordata; class Actinopteri; order Cyprinodontiformes; family Fundulidae; genus Fundulus; species Fundulus heteroclitus. The sequence continues at coordinate 10,653,740 of NC_046373.1, read as the reverse complement.
ACTGGGTTTAAAGGAATTTATTTTGACCAACCTGTATAATCTGATTGAATTTGACTTTGGAAAGTGCCTTGAGATGACATGTTTCATGAATTGGCGCTGTATAAATACAATTTCATTGAATTTTTTTTAAATTAAAGTTTAAAGATGTGAGGAGACAAAATGTGAAGAGGGTGTAAATACTTTAGCAGGGTACTGTATTATAGACGGCTAGGTAAACACTTTTAAATACTGCTGAAACCTTCTTTAATCTTAAATCCAGCCCTCTTGACGTTTTGCCATTTGCTCCCTGGTGGTATGCTAGCTGTAAGCCTGTAAAGCATCCCAGGTACCGATTCACGTAAAAACAAACGGCACCATGTTTCGGTGCCTAAACGCATCATTGTGACACTGAGTGACAGTGAAGAGTGGGAGATTTTCCATGGGGGACATGAACACAGCACTGCATACAAAAGAGCGTGATGACATCAGTAGCCGCTGGTCCAGTCAAAGTAAGGCTGATAGAAAGCGCCGTCTCCGCTTTTAAAAAAGGGCAGCAGATTACGCTCGCTGCAATATTTGTGAGGGGAAGTACAAGGCCAGCAGCGGCGATTCTTCTAATCTGAGGAAGCACCTGGTCACTGCTGCCACTTTAGGGAATTTCTCCCTATATTTAGCGACTTTTCAGACCAATCCAGGGACCTTTTTTTTTTCTTTTCGAAAAAGCGACTAGCAAAACTCTAGTGACTTTCTTCTGTTATCGGTGACTTCCTGTGAAAGTAACAATCGTTCTGGAGTTATTGTCTTTGAAGAGCCAAGCACTTCTCCAAGCACCGTCTCCCAGACAGACAAATAGACCGCTGCCTCGTCCTGAAACTCATCTGCAGTCAGAGCAAAGGGAGCAGAGAGGAAAGCCTCTGTTCCCTTATTGTAAATGTATCCCGCCCTGATTCACAAAGCGGGATAAAATGCTTTAAATAATTGTTTTTCCTTCTCTGAAACTGTTGCACTAAAATAATTGCCTGAATTTTATTGACACAGCTTCAATCCCCTATTCACCTTGTTCACTCTGTACCTCTGCACTGCAAAAACAGAAATAAAAATAAGTTAAATTTTCTTAAAATAAGTGCATTTGTCCTTGATTTGAGCAGGTAAATAAGACTATTTGCCAATGGAATAAGATTTTTCCTCTTAAAATAGGAACAATTCATCTCCATCATCTTATTTCAAGTGCAGGATGTCTAATTATTTTATTTTAGGGGTAAAGATACTCATTCCATTGGCAGATAATCTTATTTACTGGCTCAAATCGAGGACAAATAGACTAACTTTAAGAACGTTTTACTTGTTTTTAGATCCGTTTTTGCAGTGTGATAACTTGTTTTGGTACATTGGCTTAATGATTTTTCAGGCCAACGTAATTAAAATTAGTAAATATTTAATAAAGTTAATTTGTAGATCCAAACAAGTTCATATTTTGAGAAATGAATATGTTAAATTGAAAAATTTAGAGATTTTTTAAAAATAGACTCAAAAGTACAAAACATAGGTACCGTTAATAACCTGCATCAATTCCCAGGTACCGAGTATCGGTTCAAATGTGAAAGGTACCCTTCCCTATGCTTCACTGATCCATTCGTACAATATACAGGCTTTTTTTAAAAAAACACAAAGGACTAAAATAGTTAAGGTGCATTCAAGTTTCAAAATGTATTAAAATACTGCTGGAAATGCACAAGCACACCTACTTTTCTGCACACCTTCCTTGCGGAAAGAACAAACCCGAGCATCCAGTTATGTCAGCATCTGTTTGCTGCTTTTTCAACTCACTGGACCAAAAACAATGGCTGACCTGCTGCTATGCAACGATCCGGAGCACAAATCCTGCCTGTCGTTAGAGACCGCACATCTTTCCCGGTGTATAGTTCAAAGAGCACAACATAAAAAGGCTCTTCGCTTACTTTCGGCAATAGCCTTGCCCTTTATCCACGGAGCACAGGAGACTACAAAGACCAGGCTTTGCTGATCAGCTGCACAAACCCACGTCGCTCTCATGAACCAGGCGTACACTTGGGCTATTTTAGTGCTGGATGACAGGTGCTGGCAGTCCATTGTAGTTTTATGCAGTGGGACATGCCAGTGTGAACTTCCATTGATTTTTTAAAACCCAGACCACGGATGGAAAGTACGCCGGTCTGCAGTTAAAGCTGCAGATGCATCTTTAACGCTGTGAAGCCTGCACCTGCAACATAATTAATCTGAACACTGAGAAATTTAAGCCTCCGTCTCACCTTGTCATCCTGAGCGGGAGCCCCTCGGGAGACCTGGTGAGCCCTCGGCTCGTGAAACGCTTTGGGCCGAGGAGGTGGGGATGATGATGAAGAAGAAGAAGAGGGCTCGTCCTCCTCCACTTCCTCCAGCACCACGATACACACACGGCTGGCCCGTTCTGACCGCATCGGGAAGAAAACGCTCACACGCTCTCTACCTCACGCGCACAAATACACCGTGTTCTTTCTCTCTTTCTTCTCACATGCGTGCGCAGTCCCATGGCATAAAGGTCGGCGATAAATCCCAGAAAAAGTGTCTTCCGCACAAACACCCGAACATCTCCAAGCGAAACGCAGCACAAAAATCCAGCTCTGTCCTCTATCTGTCAGTTTCGCTTTGCAGCCTGTCCCCTTTCCTCCTCTCTCTCTCTCCTCTCTCTCTCTCTCTCTCTAACCCACAGCCGCTCTGTCTGCGAGCGGCGGTGCAGGCAGCAGGGAATTCCTCTGCGTAATGGTGGCGGCAGGAGGAGGCATGAATGCGGCAGAATGAGTCTGGGCTGCCTAGCGGCGCGCAGGACGCCCCGTGCCCTCAGCGCGGAGCCGCAGCCAGGCGCACGCACGCGCGCGTGTACGGACCCTGCGATTAGCTCGGAGCGGGGCGGCAGCGGGCGGCGTGTGGTGGGGGGGGGGGGGCGCGCCGCTCCGTTCAGTCAGACTGCTGAAGCCAGCTCTTTCAACAGAGAGGAGGGAGAGAGAGAGCGAGAGAGAGAGAGGGAGAGGGGAGTGAAAGAGTTAAAATAAAACGAAAGACGGACAGAGAGGGAGAGATAATTGTGGGCAGGTGCCTGGAGCTCCACAGCGCACAAAGAAATGTAAAGATGACCGGAGCAGACAAGTAAACATCAACATAGAAAAAGGAGAGCAACAGAAATAAGAGCAAGATGGAGAGCAAAAATTATCCCAGCAGAATTATAATCTGCTTCGATTAAGATTTATTAGAGCATTTACTGAATATCCAGGACCTTTCAACTGCATTCACCCCCCCCCCCCCCCTTTTTTTTTATGTCACCATCACAAAACTGGATGTAATTTAGAGGGGAATTTATGAAATAAACCATCACATAGAAGTGAGTTACTGGAATATGATACACAGTTCCTAATTATTTTACAAATTAAACTCTAAAGGTGTGGCAGGCATTTGGATCCAGCCCCCTTTTCCTCCGATTTCCCCAAATAAAATCCCATCTAGGTGACACTGTAAACGAGAAACCATATGTGTTCGGGTCAGAACATCCCTGAAACTGGACTTTTTTGGCCCATGTGTGGCTAAAACACCTACAACGCAGATTAGTCTGAATGCACCGTTACCCGTGTCACATTTGGGGGTGGTAGCATCATGCTGCAGGGATTAGGATGGGGGATTATAATTCTCATGGTTATCATCATCGTGACGAATTCAACACAGATGGGCAGATAATTGATCATCGTGCGACAATCAGTGAAAATCAGACCGGCTGACTCACTTCCTGTTTTTAAATCTTCTCTCAAAACATTATTTCTTCTTGCCTTTAAACTCTGTTTTCAAGTTGCTGTTTATTTTCTATTATACATACTTTTTTTATTATTAGTTTTATCATTCAGATGTTTTATTAAATTGGTCACGGTTTTATTGTAGTTCTGCTTGCTAGAGCTGGCGAGGCTATTTCTGCATTGCATTCATTTTTAATCGGTGTACAGCACAACGGTGTCGTTTTTGAAGTGCTTTATAAATAAAGTTGTATTGTACGATGGCAAACACTCGTTAACCATGTTTGCAACAGGACGGCTGGGATTGTGGGAGTAAACGTTCCACTGCTGACTGCAGATCATCAGTATATGCTGAAAGAAGGTCAACTGGTGTCGTAAAGTACGCTGTTTAACGACTGGTAGGTTTTATTTTTAGCACAGCATTTGATTTCTTCCCCCACGAGTCTATAGCTATGTTTACATTCACAAAAATTTCCCGATCGTATTAAAATGTACTCGGATTAAATCATCGGATTGTACCATTTATATGGGCACACAATGAATTCATCTGATAATAATGTGCGTCTATATGCACCCGGCTTTATTCTGAATAGAACCACTGTGACGTGCGCAATTATCCAATTCCCCCCCCAAAAAAAAATAAATAATAAAAAAAAAAAAAAACTACAGAAGAAGAACTTCTCATCTTTGCAAAACAACAAAAAATAGTAAACAAAGCAACGTTTTATCATCCCTTCAGGAAAAGCCACAGAACACAGTGGCACAGATAGCGGGGGGGGGGGAGATCAAAACTGCTTCCTGATGTGCAAAGCAGGTAGATTACCCTAACATTTACGGTTTTATAATATTTAAAAACTACATATCCTTCCTTCTTCTGCTGTTTAATTTAGCACCACTATCAGTTGGCAGATCACATCAAATCTCTTTAAAATAAACTAAAGTCTGTGGTTACAATGTGAAGATGATCTAGGGCTAATGAAAACTTATCTGCTTTTTCCCTGACAATATTTACCCCAGTAAACAACAATTCTTAACCATAAATCAATCAACCAATGTGATTTTTTGCTGAGTTATATGAATATTCAGATCTTTACAACTAGAACGTGTGATTCATCTGATCCTTATTTTATGGAAGCGGCGCCATAAAGCAAGGATCACGTTTAAGTCAGAAATAAAGCTCCCAGGCTTTTTATACTTTAACTACACACACAGAGGGCATTTAAAAAAATGTACCCAACACAGCTTGGGTTTAGTTATACGACCATGTGGTAAACAAGAGTTATATAACATTTACAGATTTGGACGTTGGTCCAAATAAAGAAGCAGTTCTCTTTAAAAACGATAAAACTTCTGAATAAGACGGGATAACCAGTCGGGGCATGTTCGCTATCCTGTTTGGTGCATCAGTGGCACGGCTTCAAAAGTCCCCATCTCATTAGAAAACTGGAACAAAACAGGCTTTGCCAGAGAATGCGAGGGTAGCTAACAAGACCGGTCTGTGTTTGCGTGTCTGTGACTGAGTGTGTTCCCAGTCTCCTTCTCATTCAGACCAGATCCTAAAAGGAGCAATCTTGCCAGGCCGCACAACCCCATTAACTCAGAGGGAGGGAGGAGCAAGCGCAGGCGGGGGCAAATCAAAGAGCGAGGTGGATTGGAGCTTTTTTTTTTTTGGCAGACCTAAATTCTGACTCTAATGGCCTCCCCACCACGGCTGCTGGGGGGGAAATTGGTGACAGACGTGGTTTCTTGACTTTGCTCACACATAGGGCTGTGCATAAAAATCGATATAAAGATTAATATCGATATTTTTAAAAACGATTTAATATCGATATTCTGGCTTTCAATATCGATATACCTCCCAACCTCTAGGGGGCGTTATTACTGCGCAACCATTACAGTTCACAGCGAAGGAGAGCAAGTGAGACGAATTTGTGGAACGGCCGACAGGATTTTAGAAGCTCCTTTGTCCCTAAAATCAGATGTTTGGGCACATTTTTGGTTTCTGTGACACGTTAAATGCATTGAAGCAAATGCACTTTATTTTCCTGTTAATATGTCTGGGATCAATAAATAGGACATAAACATAATATTTGGCTGATTTTGGTGATTGAATCACTGAGCATTAATTCAAAGTAATAAATATCGATATTGGAATCAAAGCAAGCTGAGCTATGTATCGAAAATCGTATCGTATCGTGAGCTGTGTATCGAGAATCGTATCGAATCGGCTCATCCTAGATGATACCCAGCCCTACTCACACACAGGGTTGTAATACTTTTCACTGAGATTCATTTTAAAGAAGCAGTTTTAGCGCATATTCAGACCGGAACAGGGAAGTCGGCAACCGGTGGTGGGGGCTGCGGGGAATGTTTATAACGGGCAAATAAAATAACCTTTTATTTCTCTGATTAATAACGGCATTATCAAGGCCGGCACTCTGTTATTGTTACTCTCTGCCGCTCTACCAAAGTGTTCATCATTGAATGCAAATCAAATTAAACTTCTGTTTGTATTTTTGCGGCGTAAATTGAGAGTCAGACTTTAAAGCTGGTACATGAAATAAATAAAGTGAGAACACACACACAGGTGGATCATCAGATTTAGTCTGTGAATCCACCTGGATGGTCAATGCTTCAGTCGTTTCAGGTTGTGGAGGTTTGACTGATCCGAGTGTCTCATTCTTCCTCTTGCTCCAAGCTGGGCCACCAATGGATTATTTTTATTTTTTAATGAGTTCTGGTCATTTGAGCATGATTAAACATGCCGTTTTTAGTATGGCTATAAAAAGCTTGTTACTTTTTTTTGAAGATTGGGGGTGCGTCAACCCGGTCGCGACACAGAAGGGGGTGCGCAGCCAAAAAACGTTTGGGAACCGCTCTTCTAGATCAAAGGTCAGTACTGGCAGTCCTTCATGTGACAATACCAACGAAGAAGTTCTCAGTTTCAAAAAGGTTGGAGACCCCTGGCTTAGATTATTGTGTTTGTGGATATGGCATAAAACACTTAATGAATTAAAAAATAGAAATCTCTGATCAGTAAAAACTTCCTGTACAAAACCAGAGCCGTGGTAAAGACATTGAAATGTTCTGGTTATGAATCACGCAGATAAATGAATCAGACATCTGAGGGGCCCCAAAACTAAAACTGTGTTGTTACCTTCAGTGATGACAAAGCTGCGATAACAATGAGTTCTTATTAAGTCCCCACAACCTTTCCTCTCATTCAAGACATCAAAGTATGTTTTTGATAGTAGGATGCCCTCTAGAGGCCAAAAGAAATCCAACCAACAAAGTAACTTTGTAAATAAACTGTACAAAGGGGAGTTTATAAAGAATGCTAAACAAAAATCAAACTTTATGAGAAAAACAAATAACAGATACACTAAGCCTGTTTAAACCTTCATGTTCGGTTTGATCTTTTCTAATCAACACATTTAAAATCTGAATGACAGGTGCCTGCATTCAGAATCACAAGCTGGGCGAGCTTTACAAACAAAGGCATATTTATCAGAACACCGTTTATCGTTCCATTTCCTGGCTGTGTCCCAGTTGGTGTGAACACACGGTTCGGGTTCTCCTCCATTATTTGGCTCTAGTGCATTCCAGTAGGTAAAGGAAAGTTTAGATCCGTCAGACCAGAAGAATGTCCCGTCCCTCTGAGCATCAGAGAGTCCGATCCAGGTTATTCCCTGAGCGGGATCAAAGTTGCTGATCAGCATTTTGACAAAGCTCTCTTCTTGCAGACTGTGGATGGACACCAGGTTTGCTCCTTGAGACAGACAGTACCACTCTGCATCAGCCCAGCTCATCAGTGTGGCCACGTATTTGTAGCAGCGGCCATTGAAGTTGTACCAGAACACGGGGCAGTCGCCATGCAGTAACTTCGTCTCCTGTCCGTCCGAAGGAGCCACAGCAGCCAGAGAAAGACCAAACATGAAGAAGAAGAACATCATATTGGAGTCTGATGTCTATTGTTCTGAGAGATTTTAAGGTTTTGCAGGAGATTATCTGCAGGGAAGGATGCAGAAGAGAGTCCTGGAGAGACAGAAGTCAACCTGCTATTTTTATATTCATCAAAAAGGGCGTCTACCCCATACCTGTTAATGAGTTACTTTGTTGTTTTTAATTTGCATCAAAGCTTTCCTTTATAGGAAATGTCTATCAGTTTCCTTTTCATGGAATCATGTTATCTTTATGGTTGTGCAAATGTCAATGAGTGCATAGTTGGCTATCTCAGGGTTTTGATCATTACTTTCTCATCTGAAGGAGACAAAACAAACGTGATCACTGAATAAACCAATCAAATATGTATAACAGTAGCATTGTGTTTCATCAATATTAGTTATTAAGGATTTGATATTGTTTTGGGAACTTCAACAACTTGTCTCTGCACATATTACACATGTTGACATTTATCTTTTCTGCCTAATTCACATGTTTTTCACAAACTAAATTCCCGTTAAGTCCAGCGATGCTGTTTGAACTTTTTTTGGCATCCCAGTTCTCCTGTCTTCAGACACCATCACAGCAGAAGCAGAAAGGGTCAAAGGGTCAGAAAATGTCCTGACATGAACAAGGGCTTTCTGAAAACTTTAAGAGCAAGAACTGACTGAAACAAGGAGGAGTTGTGTTAATCACAAACTAATAAATATGGTTTCAAGCCACGACTCCAGATTGTAAACAACCAATGAATTATTCTCTTTCACTTACTCAAAGATAAGAAAGCAAAGACTGAAGATAAGGTAGTATCATAAACCAATGAATACCTGTAATCTATATATTGTACTAATCTGGGTAACCTCTTTTTTTAATCTTTCTTTCATTCTGTTAGATTTATTTAATAGATTAAAATAAGGTGCTTGCTTGATGTAGAATTATGTTAGAAGTAAATCTTCCTTTACATTAAGTTTGAAAATTATAGACATGTCAGTTCTCATTTGTACACATTTAATACACAAATTGCCTAAGGATATGTTGTTTTAAGTAATTTAAAATGAGGCTCTTTATGGTCCAACAGAAATAACCTGTTGTAATGAAGATTTGAAAAAAGAAAAAACCGTGAATATAAAATGTAATGTTTAACAACATAACGTACCTTACATATAATTATGTGTAAAAACTTGGGATCTTCTGCATTTTTAAACAATCAGTCTAGGAGTTTGAGACTAAACTCATAATCCCTGTCATTGATTTAATGTCTTAATTACCCTCAGCAAAGTCAGAACATTTTATGTAACATTATTAACCCAGTTTATCCTTTTCAAACTTTGGACATGGAACGCGCTATGACAAAACGCAGCTGCACAGCAGACGGCTAACACAGATACAAATAAAAAAGCAAGCATCCAAAATACATTAAATTAATCAGCTTTCTATTTAGCCCATCCAGATAACTCTAAAATTTAGATCAGGGGCCACCAAAATGGTGCCCGCAGGCACCAAGTAGCCCCAGAGGACCACAAGTGGCGCCCACAAGCCTGTTCTAAAAACAGCACAACTCGCCAATGAGCTGCACCTAAAACTTAATACATACAGTTACTCTTCCTGTTTATTTACACTTGCATTTATATAGATTTAAAAATGACAACGTCTATAACTAAGCATGAAAAATGTGGTTATTTTACATAAAGTTAAGGTGAACTCTGACTTCTCTCTGGTAGTCCTTCATGTGACAATACCAACGAAGAAGTTCTCAGTGTCAAAAAGGTTGGAGACTCCTGGTTTAGATTATTGTGTTTATGTGAGGATATGGCATAAAAGACTTCATGAATTACAAAATACAAATCTCTGATCAGTAAAAACATACTGTACAAAATCAGAGCCGTGGTAAAAACATTGACATTATCTGGTTATGAATCACGCAGATAAATGAATCAGACATCTGAGGGGCCCCACAACTACAACTGTGTGGTTACCTTCAGTGATGACAAAGATGAGTTCTTATTAAGTGCCCACAACCTTTCCTCTCATTCAAGACATCAAAGTATGTTTTTGATCGTATGACGCCCTCTAGAGGCCAAAAGAAGTCAAAACATCACTAACACAATTTTTTTTCTCATGTCCATTCTGGTATCATGAAGCAACACAGAACAATGAGGGAACAGTCCTCCACTTGTGACATGCTCTCAGTTAGCCCGGAACAGCAGGCAGTTCAGAGCAGGCAGCAAGGCTCCAAAATCAATGAGCCAGCGGGGATCAATTGTGACACTATTATTAGTGATGCACTAATCAATCAGCCGGTGATCAAAATCGGTCAATATTGTCTTATCGCCCGGTCAAATTACAGATTTTTACTGTCATTAAATGCATGAAAACAATCCTTTTTTTGTCTGTATACTCATTTAAAAAAAAAAAAGCATGTTTGATAAACTTTGTCCCATGTCACGAGTAACAACAAACGATTATCGACTCTAAATTACACAAACAAAATGCAAAGGGGCAAATGTGCTTGACACACGTGGTGGAATGTCTTGCTGCTGTATTAGCGCAGGTGCTCAAACGTATTCAACATTCACAAGACCCACAATCTAGTTGCTTTTATATCTGACAGACGTATCCATAGAAGATGGTGGCACCGCAGAGCACCAAATCAAATCTGACCATCCAGCATAACATTGTGCTGGCCTGCACAGCCAGAGAGGATGTCACACACTTTTTTTTGTGGTAGAGCACAAGAGAGTTAATCCAGCTGATCCAAGGCAGACAAACCTTTCTTTCCCCCCAATCACCTGTTGGCCAAAACTTATGGTATAGTGACAGTCTGCAGTGGGCTTTTGAATCCTATGAATTCAGTTCTAAACGGTGCCATTAGCTTCAAATGCCATGCCTTGGAAGAGGAAATAAACTGATAACATGGCATTATTTATTATTTTAATGGTTAGATTAAGGAAACTCGACTTGCCGAGCATGATCTTGTGGTATTTAATGTTCTACATCAACATTAATTACACACAGCCAAGGCTCATGCAGCTACATTGTTTTAAGTACAACAGCCATCCTCTTGGAAATCCCAAACTCAGCTACATCTGTCTACTGTTTCCAGTAGCAGATACTTCATCCTATCAAATAAATAAGCTTACATTTTTATCCTTCTCTGCTTAAGTCTCCCCTGATTACTTTTGGGTTAACATAACACAGCTTGACATTGCATTTTGCACCTTTATGCCACCGTCCCTTCAACAATAAACTGGCTTTGACAACGTTTTGAAAAGCAGCTGCTGACGCCTTGGACTGCGCCAACTTTTGTCAGGGCAGCTGTAATTTTTGGACCAACTTCAGCCGCTGTTTGTCTGACAGCCTTTCTTATCCGCAGCAACAGGTGACAGACTGACCGTGCAGATGCAAAGACAGGTGATAAAGCAAACTCCCGGGTCACACAGCATACCTAGCATAACTTGGTTTAAAAAAAACAAAAAAAAAAACACAGGTAAACCTTCCTGTCCATCCTGCTGTGTTCACTGGTGCATCACCACCACAGGAACAACACATACTTCGAAAGCCCAAAACGACAAAAAAAATAATGATAATAATAATCGCTATATAACAACAAGCTGTGAAGGTGGAGCTGATTTAAGGCAACATGTGACGTGATTTTGGGCTGCTTTTAAAGAGGACCGCTATCCCACTGTTGACTTTTACCGCTAGCTATAGTTTGCTAGCATGTCATATCAAAGTTCACGATAGAAGCGGTGCAACATTAGCTTAGCCCTTGGACATTAGTATTTTAAAATACCTTTACGAACCACCACAAACTAACAAAAATGCTTTTTGTTATATATTATTAAAACAAGATGCATATAATGGACATGTTGGTAACGAACAGAGTAAATACTATTTCTCAGCACGAGACAAGTTCGCGTTGGCTAATCAGATGTTAGCTCCTCGCGTCAGCTTACCTGGTCTTGTGTCTTTATCACAGCCATGTTTCCCAGAATGAAATAATAATAATAAAAAAAAGGAGAGGCAGTAACCCAGGTGGGGTTACTGAACGGGAAGAGGCTCTGGAGCGGAGCAGCTAGCCCCTCTTTTCCTGTCACATTATCATGGGAGACAAATGAGAGACCGGGTGACGCTGAGTACGAAACTGTTACGTACCACTGAGCCCGCACCATCACACTTGTTGCATTCCATTTGCCAGTCGGAACTCGGGAATCCCGGCTTCCGGTCGGAAAAATCAACTGTAACGCCCTCCCGTCAACAACAGGAAGCTGTGATTTATTTTACAAGACACGGTTGTAAGAGTGCGTCTAAAATCAACGTTTACAACTCTGAACCGAACAAATCAAAAGTGGTGTCTGCATGTGGAAAGTAAAGCTTTTAAGGATATTTATAACAAATACAATGAACACAACAATGGCTTTCCTGGCCTGTCAGACACATAAACTTTTTTTCTTTCGAATCCCGACTTCTCCGGCTATATCAATTGGAACGCTTTTTACTCGGGTTTACACCGTTGCTAGCTCACACTTTCGTTTTCCCAGGCTAATGGAATGCAACATAACTGGAGTACTCTTTACTTGGGTTAACAACATTCCAGACTCCCATTTTCATTTTCTAAGGCAAATGGAATGCAGGTGGAATGCTTTTTATTCGGGTTTTTATTTTCGCTCCAACTGCAATGTTTTTACTCTGGTTCACGCCGTTCCCAACTTCCAATTTTGTTTTCCGAGGGAAACGGAATGCAACTGCAGGGTGATCCGTTCAGCACCGCTCCGATGCATGCATCTTTTTGATTTTCTTTACTTCTTCCCCGGAAGTGATTTGCGTTATTCACCCATAACTAACCCTGTATCTCTATGAAACCCCTCCATCCAAAACACACACATTAGCCATTTCATCCTGTAAAACATTTTATTATAATGCTAGCAACAATTGGCACTGGTTATAACCAATATCCAACTGTCTTGGCATTGTTTTAACACAGCTGTATGCATCAAACCCTCAAGGAAGGAGGAAAAAAAATAGTAGTTTCACACATCAATTAATCAAGAGCAGTGATTATCAGCACCTCAGTGCTTACCCCTCTAATCATGTGTAAACAGGATGACAGTATGTATAAGAATTACTTCTTAGCTAAAAAAAAAAGAAAAAAAAAGATTAAACTTTAATGCAACATTTATTTGGATAATGCTGAAAAAAGATATAACACCAGGACAACACTAGCTACATTTGAGAACACTTTGCTGCTGAAAGACTACAATCAAACATTTGACTCCAGCAGCATTTCTCCCATCCCTAGCTTTGTATTGATGCAGATGGAATCTTTTTATGTTTAATTAGGGCAAAACTCATACGGACAAGTTAAACATATTCTCACAATTGGAAATGTTCCAACACAAAGTACACTTCAATACAAACACTTTTTACATTCTCTCATGCCCAAGTCAATATGAACTTTCAATTCAGTTAGTAAAATTTACTAAATACATTGCTGAGTAGACATTTTTAAAGAGATAAAGCAAATGCATAATACCCTTTAAGTTTTGGATCTAAAATGATTTGCGCATCCCTTTCCAACAGAAAAAAATTGTAATTTGTTTAATTAAAGTATTGAATGCAGCTATTTTGTGGATTAGGAAGAAAAAAAACCCCGTCATTTTTGGGTATGTTCTTTTTTTCTATTTTATAGCCCTTGAGTACTTATGACTTGACAATTTGGGATTGTGTGACGAAGCTTGGACGCCTCTAACTTAGGGTCTTTGGTCGATGAAAACTCTTATGCTGCCTCAGACGGGATTCTCTTGAAAACTGCTTGCCACAAATGCCACAGATATTCTTTTTTTCGTGGTTCTGCAGGTGTTCATGTAGACTTTCGCTGTGCTCCAGACTTTTTCCGCAAATCCCACAAATCCGGATTTTGTCGCCTGAATGTTTCTGCACATGAATCTTCAGTTTGTGCATGTAATGGAAAATCTCCCCACAGGCCTTACAGTAATAAGACCCCATGCGGTTTTGACTGGCAGACGACTCTTTTTTCACTGTATGCAAATTCAGACATGCTCGTCGACTTCTTGCACGCTTTTTGCTCGGCGGGCTAAGATCATCTGAACTCGACGCTGCTCGGGATTCCCCAGGATCACTGGTTAAAGCTGGGGGCTGCATTTTGCCAGCCGATTCCAGCACTTTACCAACCCCACTGTCCGGATGAGTTTCCACAGGGCGAGTGGAACCATCTTCCATAATGATAACTTTCCTGTAAGTGTCCAAAAGGACGTCTTTGCCAGAGTCCTGGGCTTGATTTTGGTGAAGGCTTTCTTGTTCTTGTTGACTGTTACCGACGTGTTGGGCGTCCTCCACTTTTATACGTTTGCCTGAGGAAACGGAGGAAGATGAAAAAGAAAATGGTTTTACATGGACTGTTTGTGCAGCTTTACTTTGACACAGCATGGCTTTACTTTGATACCTGTTTTTGCTTTTTCTTTGATTTGAAGCAGCAGTGAAGCCGTCTCCTCTTGCTGCTCCAGACTGGTGAGCTCTTCCTCATACCAGTCTTCTAGACTCGAAGGCTCTTCTTCATGTGAGACAGTGAAAGGCTGATGATGGTTCCCTGTGGTGAAAAGCATTGCAATATTGTTCAATATATGAACAAAGCCAATTAAGCTGCCATAAAACTGCAGGTCATTAGTAACAACCAATTTTAGAGACAAACCCCAATACAAAATGTGACAGTAAACACAGAATTTTAATTAAATAAATGCAGCCAAAACATATTTTTAAATTAATATTCTATTCTACTAAATTAATCCAGCTGTAATGGGACTTATTTAGTAATCAGGCACTTCCTGCGATTCTGTGATTGAAAAATGATACGACAAATGCTCATGTCTCTTAGCCAATCAACATAGGAAAAACCGAAGAACATGACATTTAACCAAGCCAGGAAAACGCTGTGTATCTAAATTTGTGTTTACCTTCAGTCAGAGAAATACAAAACCCTTTTAAAACAACAACTGGATGTATGAATAAAGTAGAATGATGACCTAGGTAGATCTTAGCACAATTTGTGCATGTAGATCCGAATCAAACATACTGACCTTTCACTTGGTTTGGCTCAAGCAGAGTATAACCTACAAGAAAAAAAAAAAAACAATACTTCAGGTGAGTGAAAACAGTACTAAACATTATACATATATAGCATTCTGTCTGGTTAACTGTATACCTGCGATATAACAGACGTTGAAGTAAAAACACACATTCCTAACTAAACCTACCATGTTTCAACAGGTGGACTTCAAAGCTGCATCTTCGATAAATGACAGCCTTGCAGCACGGGCAGTGCCAGTGACTTCTGTCCTTAATTTGTGCTGAACACATACACGGGATCACAAATTTTTCTGCCAACAGAGGAAAAAGGGTATATAAGGCCATATACCCAGTTTAAGGGCTAAAGTTCTTATTTGAAAAAAATGCAAAATAAAAATCTGTTGATGTTTTGAGATGCCAGTTTCGCGTATGTGGTTCATTAATTAAAGCATGCATCTCTTAGGAAAATATATTCATTAGACCATGAAATGTTCCGAAGACTTTTTTGGAAATGATGCTTGAGGTTAGGTCTGGGCGATAAATCGATTTAATCGATTAATTCGAATTTACAATTCTTAAAGATTTCATTTTTGGAAAATCTGGATTTTATTTTGCCAATACACTCATTGGGTTTCCATGAAGAGAACAGCATGTGATGATGTTTAGGCAAATATATTGTCAAAATATTGTTAAGTGGAAACTTTTTTTTTTACCATAATACGAGGTACTTCATTTACTTATTTACTTTTTTTTTTAACTTAGGTTGAAGTTCACAAGTGCAGTGAAGCCTGTTCTTAGCTCGATGTGTAATACCACTAGCAGCAAAAGTTTTGTTATATTTTCATTGTTTATAATGGCACGGCTGCCATCTTGTTTTACAAGCATGTTTCACAGCTTGTTTTTAGTTGCACTTTGAATTCAGGTCAACTCCCTGACGAAATACTTGACATAAAAAGCAAGGTTTTAAAATAATTTCTTTAATTTCTTTTTATGAAACAAAAAGGAGGAAAAAAAATCGATTAATCGGATTTGGTATGATAAAATCGGAGATTTATTTTTTAATCCATATCGCCCAGCCCTACTTGAGGTGAATATTAAAAATATTCTTTCTCTGCAAACCACCACACAATGAGCATTATATAAAACATCTCACAGAGAGACTAAAAGAAAAAATAGTATGACATTTTCATCCCCAACGGTGTTCTCAAATGTAATGTTTGGATATTGGACATAAAAAAAAAAACAACAACCTACCAATGCCGTTGTTAACATAATGAACAGCTATATCATAATGCCTTTTCATCAGGTGCTGCTCTGTGGCGGTCACTTGCTTGAAACAGAACAAACAATCGTCCCCAGATGAAAACTTGATAAAGTGTTGTTTGGAGGTGAAGGCAGTGTGTTGGCCTGGAGGACAAAACCAGATTTATTTATGGGCTTGAAGAGAAGGTGAGAGAAAGCATTTTCAATGCTTTCAGACATTAAGCGAAGTAACAGTTTCTCATTTAAGTTACACCAAAAAGGAATCAAGCAAGGTACACACAGGGGTTGTAATAGTTAAAATGATTGGCAAGGTGTGAAGAGTTTACTTACCGTGCAGGAAGTTAGTTTATAATCAGCAACACTTCTTTTTCTAAAAAAGGTTGATTTGTTTTAGTAAGAATATACAGAAATCTCACCAATGGTGCTGAAGGCAGGCTTTGCCATCTTGACCCTAACATCTGATTTTACAGAAGACGAGCCAGCAGCAGAGTCACCATCAGCCGGGTCGGTGCTGGGTTGAGCGGCGGCCGTAGCGGCGAGCTTGGCGGTGGCACCGTTGGTTGCATGACAAGCTGCCGAGAAGAGACGAGAACAAAGCCTGCTGAAGAGCACACGTTCTGGAGGGAAACTAAGCACTGGACAGGCAGAAGGTGTGGCTCGCCATTGAATTTTTTTGTAGAGTGTGTGACAAAACCACAGTATTGACAACGAAAAACATGTTTAAACAAGAAACATGTGGGACGCCCATCATATCTCCTGCCTGCTTGACATCTGAAGCAGCCACCATTTTGTTTCGCATTTGAATCTGTATATTTTGTCAAGGAAAACAAAGTAACAGAAGCGAGATCCAACTAGTTCAGGTCTGGTGTGAATAAAAGGGAAAGTGACTGAAATGTAGGCTTTGCATCTCTTTCACACAGAAGCAAAATATCAGCTGACAAGCTGATACAAGAAAATTGTTGCTTCAAGGACTGATTTTTTTCTTGAAAAGAGGGGAATCCAAGAATCCTAAAGACACTATGTTGAGTTTCAAAGACCCAACTTAAAGAGCCTAATTTTTATTTATTCAAACTTTATGCTTAGAGTAGCTGAGCGTCACTTTATTCAGTTTTAACTTTATTACATTTGGGACCCGTTTCTGACACATTCATTGGGTCTACTTGTAACAAAAATGTGGTTTCCGAGAATAAAGCAGACATCGGTTTTCATTGATGGACTCAGGAAGGTGCATTTATATAGGGTTGTTGCCCCCCAGTAGAATGGTAGGGGAAACACTGAGATTGCATTCCTGAAAAGACCAATAGTCACAAGAGCGATGAAAAGCACATCAGCTCGCAATGTTTCATCTTTTTACAATATTTTACTTTTCCGAGACACTGAAGGCTGTGATTTTAGGATCTGTAAGGAATACCCATTCAAATTACAAGACATACAGGCTTGAAATACCTCCTACTGAGCCAAACTCGATGGTAAACAATCAGATTTGATTGAATTCAAATCTGATTCTTTGCTCTTATAGGCAAGTCCATTCGACTGCTTTCATATTCAGGGCTGGAGCCACAGGAAGTCATTACAACTGATATACTGCATAATATATTATATTATACAAGCAGACATACTGGGGTTTTATTTAAGCTGGATGCCCTTCCTGGCGCAACCGGGATTCGAACCCGAGTCCCCTGTATCAAGGACACCGAGTGAGCTCCCAATAACATGGGGTGGTTGTTCTTCGTTTATATATATATATATATATATATATATAAATGGAAAAAATACAAAAAATTATTTTTCAGGCCGTTCAGTTTTCTCTCTTTTGCTCACGTTTTTTCTAACAATTACGTCACAGCGTTTGCCTCCTTCAGATTTAAAGAGACCGCAACAAAACAAGTGCTCTCACACGCACATCAGAAGGGTAAAAAAAATGACAAAAAAGAAATTCAGATCAGAGAATTACAGTCACGCTTTATATAGTCCGCAACTGAATTATTTTAATGTGAAAAAGAAAGAATTGAAAAGCATAATATGAACTTTAAGCCGAGTGCATCGAAATTACATTATCCTTGAAAAGGCAGATAATGAGCCCACAATTTCTGTTTCATCCCCGAAAGGAAAACCACACGGACCAACCTCTTTTCTTCGGTAACTTCTTTTTAAGGATAATCTCCAACAGTGACGAGTGGCGCTTGTTTTCCTCCTTCAGCCGGGTGGTCTCTTCCTCGTAGTTAGCTAAAGTTCTCGCGACAACAGTCAGGATTTCAGAGGCGGCAACCTGCAGGCGAGCAGCCACAAACAACTTTAGCTCTTCCATTTGGCTCATTTTCACGCTTTAATCTTTGTTCCCACACACGGAAACGCTCCTGCAATAACGCATTGGGTCAAAAAAAAGAGCATTTCCGGTCCCTACATTGAAAGCGGAAGGTATTCTGTTTTATTTCCGGATTACATTACCAGTGTAAAATGCATATCGCCACCTACTGTACTGGAGTAAATAGGACGGAGAAAAAAAGAAGGCAATCAAGAAAAGAACCCTGCTCTTTTGCTAGAAAATTTTTATTAGATAAGTTAAACTTTTATGTGTATGGCACATTTTCATAGACTAGTGTCTCAAAAGTGCTTCACAAGAAGGGAAAACCCAGTAAAATACATATCAATGAGTAGACGAAATGAAGGCAAGGCAAATTTATTTATATAGCACAATTCAGTACAAAGACAATGCAAAGTGCTTTACATGATTAAAATATAGCAAAATAAAACAGAATAAAAGCAAGTAGGAATAAAATGTAGATAGAAAATAGAACAAAAAAGTGGTACTTCAGTTAACTAGAACAGTTGAAGGCAATCCTAAACAAATGTGTTTTTAATCTTGCTTTAAAGGAACTCAGGCTTTCCGCACCTTTACAGTTTTCTGGAAGTTTGTTCCAGATAAGTGGAGCATAGGAACTAAATGCTGCTTCTCCTTGTTTAGTTCTGGTTCTAGGTATACAGAGCAGGCTGGAGCCAGAACACCTTAGTGGTCTGGAGGGTTGATACACTGATAACAAGTCTGTGATGTATTTAGGTGCTAAGCCATTTAGGGATTTATACACTAACAGAAGTATTTTAAAGTCTATTCTCTCAAATGAAACACATTATAATCACAAAGGCATGTAATAAAAGCTCTTGCTGTCACAAGCTTACTAAATGCTGCTAACATCCAAAATGGTGTTAAACTGCAATCCTCAAGGCCTGAATCAAAAATAATTAGGTCATGGGAAAAACCCTAAGTGCATGTCTAAAAATGTAAGGATCCCAACCCTCAAGAACCAGAGGCTCCATCCAAATACCTCTATTGGGCACAAACTCTTTAGTCAAAGCGGAAGTGCGTCAGCCGTCGCCATGATAAGTGCTGTCTGCACAGTGCAGTCAGTAAGGAAGGAGGTAGGTAAAGGAGCCTGTATAACTCCTGGATCCAAATCATTGGAGGCAGGTATCACAACACATGGTCTCAGGTGTAAAAAATAAATAAATAAAAGAAGCAAAAAACAAATTAAAACCTGGCACCTAAGCAGACTGCCTCCACAAACATATGGGTCGCTCTAAATGAATTCCAGTGTGATACCAAGACGGGCTTCAACCTATCAAGGGAATATAGTGTGTGGCTGGTATTCAGGGTATGGGCTTGGCCACTTAAACCTAGCAGAAGGGACTATTAGTACTCCAGCATACCAATACATTTTACATTTTACTCTTTGTTTCTTAAAGAGTCCTAATGTAAGTCAGGCTTTCTCTTCCAACATTAGTGTCTGATCCCACAACTGGCATACTGGAAGAATGCTGCAAAATCCTTACACACAGACTGTGTTCACAGACAGTCTTCTCAGAAGAGTTTAAGCTGTTGTAGCTGCAAAAGGTGGGCCAACATCATATTAAAGCCTTTGTTTTAAAAACAGCATTTTATTATTGTTTGCAAGGACAAGCACACACTACTTTGTTATGGAATTGCATCCTTTATTTTGGCATTGCCCTCTCCAATTATCATTTGTTGTTATTCATATCCTGTGGGTGTGTTTCAATGTCTGTGTATGTAATTATTCACACACGAATGCCTGCAGAAGCACACTGACACACTTTAAACAACATGAGCAAAACCTTTTGGGTATCTATGGTCCATATATTTATTCCTTCTCCAATCTTTCAAAGAAAAAGAAATTATTAGATAAGGAAAGATACAGTGATTGAAAGGTAAAAGGTGAAAACCCTAATCACATTTTCTGGTAAGTTTTTAGTTTAGTTTAATTTAAAAAGGAACGATCGATAGCTCAGTCACCTTCTGATGTATCAGATTCTGCCGTCAATCTAATTCACAAAGCAGGTCATGACAGGAAGGAGATCAGTTTAAGGACAGCTAAGAAATAAAACAAGAAGCTGGTGTGACAAAACATTTGCAATCAAAAATTTTAACCTAAACAAACTAAAAGGCAGATCAACCCTTTATATCAACCCCAATAACCTTGTGTGATGCAACACGTTTCTGGTGACAGGTTTCATTCAGCCCACAATCCACAGTAATAAGGCCTTTAATGATTTTTATGGCGAATGTTGGCCTGAAACGAGTGTAAAAACAGTTGACGCCCAGTGGAGTAATGCGATTTCAGTCTTTTTGGTTTGTCCCAGTAGTCGTCAAAGGGGCTTATTTTGTGCAACTGGAGGAAGAGGGGTCACATTGGTATCCGTACTCACAGCAGTGCTTGCCATCCGCGCAGCACACGCCCTGAAAAATCATTCACAGTGTCAGAAAAACACAATAGAAGTCCCGAACACATTAATTTCTATATTTCTGGACAGGACAGGTAGAATCTCTAGATCCTAAATATCTATATATATTTTTAATGTATGGTTCCTGGTGCAATTGCAGCTTATGGCTTTTAAAGTGCAAGTCAATGATTTCTAAACAACTGAACAGGTGCAGCAGCCATACCAGTGGATGGGGACAGCAGTTCCATTGGCCTGTGGGTCCGCTGCAGCAACTAGAGCCGTTTGGGCAGAAAGATTTATCATCACAGCGAATAACCCCCTGATTAAAGGAGCTGCCACTGGCTTCAGTCAGAGCTGTCAGTGGTCTCTGCAAGAAAAGGATGAAACAATGAGAGCAAAACCACACATGCATGTTGAATGTTATTATTAATACCCTCCTATGTACCTGTTCAAGTTCATTTTAAATATGATTTTATTTCAAAATAATACGTTTTCCCACAAAGATGTTATGATTGTGTCCATGTATTTTTGGAAATATCATTGTAAAGAACAATTTTAACCACGTGTTGTGAGTGTCCTACCTCATTTCTGATGCTTCTGTCTTCAGACACTGAAACGGGAGACGCTGGGACTGAGGTCATAGGTCGTTTGCCGGCGAACGGATACGGCGCTCCTTCCTTGACACAATGACTGTAAGAGTGGTCACAGTCGTAACCGTAGGGACAACAGTGGTAGCCGTCCAGGCAACACTTTGCCTACAAGGCGAAAGCGATATATATGGAAATGGAAATGTGTCAAAGAAGAGTAAAAGCGTTTTCAAGGTGTGGGTTGAAGACGAGGAATTTCTCTGACATTAAGTCGCTAATCGGGGTTGCAGGTCTACTCACAGGTGAGTATCGACAGCAGGTCCAGCCACTTTTTGGGTGTTTGCAGCAAGTGGTGCCATCAGGGCACACGTTATAGTTGTCGCAGTGGACAACTGAACTTTTTAGCTTCTCTGGTAATTTGCTGTCTTTGACCTCCTCAAAGGGGGTGGCAGACAAATCCGGGGTGCTTGGCGCCTTTGCAGCCACCTTCCTCACTATCGGTATGCTGATCCACGGCTGGTACTGTTTCACGCACGTCTTTGTGGCCTGGTCACAGCGATAGTCTGAGGGACAGCAGTGGGCCATGTCAGGGCAGCAGACGGCCTTCAGCCAGACAAAAGCAGGGAGAGAGAATTGGTGAAACTCACACTGGTTTTCCTATGTATGTATGTTTTTCAACCTTTTTACATCACCATATGAGTGAGTTAAATGCCTCAATGGTCAAAGGAATGTGACGTACCTTTGGGTATGGACAGCAGCTATATCCTTGGGGAGTGAGGCAGCACGTTTCCAAATCAGAGCAGGAGGACCCATCAGGACATTCGATGGAGCAGAATACAGAGCCCCACAAAAACGCTCCTGCACACAGCCACAAAGTGATCCTCAACATCTAATGGAGGGAGGGAGAGAGAGAGAGTCGCTATTAATTTTTAAGCACACGCAGCTGCAGGGTTTTCAAAAAAACATTTATTTATTTGTTTCTCTGTTTTTGAATAAGACAACTCATAGTTCACAATATCCCATTTAAAAAAAACTTCCTTCAGGACAATAATATCCTTTTTTTTTGGCCCGTCCTGCATGTTTCGCAGATCTAGATCTCACTATAATGGATGGTAAGTAAGGTTTGCAAAACGGAAATCTGTTCCACGTCCCTGATAGCCTTCAGGGGACCATCTTCACCATATAGAGCAACCTTATCATGTCTAAACTGCATTTAAGGAAATCAATCCGACCAGTTGGGCAACACATTACTGAGTCCTTTCAGGGCTTTCCTTGCTAACATGTGGGCGAATCACATCCTCCTTTTCTTAGGGGCAACAGAAACCTTCTCAAGCCAACAGAGAAGTGGGTCACAGACATTTGGTTTGCGGTGCGCAGCTCACGTCTACTCAATGTGTTTGATGTATTTTTTTTTTCCATAACTAAACAGGTTAGAGACCCTTGCCGTACCTGTTTCCAGCCACATAACAAAGTTATGACATGTGACCTGAAAAATAAACTTTAATTTTCACCCTGATTACCAAATGAAGGCAAACTCAGCATTCAGCAGGGTTTAGGTTCTGGCTTCAAAAAGGTCATTCCAGAAATCCGTTTTCAGGGTGTGTTTTGTGAGACAAGAAAGAAGCACCGGCACTAAAAACATCGACTTTAAACTCGGCTTTACATTCCGCGTTGAGAGAAGCCGACCGTATCTGGAGAAACGTTTCACTGTCTGACGAAACAAAGATAGAGCTATTTTATGTATGAAGGAGCCATGGTGAGAATCTAAAATGTACAAGTAAGAAGACTGTTCCTACTGCTAAGCATGGCAGTGTTGGTAACTGCTTTGTGTTTTATTTTACTACTAGTAGTCTGGTTTATTGCACAGTTTGGCGGTCCAACAGGACAATGATCTCCAACGCAAATAAAAAAAAGAAAAGTAGTTTGGAAATGTAAAAAGCAGGTTGAGATTGAAGTTCTGGAGCAGTGCCGACCTCATGGTAGTTGAAAATGAATGGAATATGTTAGTTTTGCCAAGCATTTTAAATGAACTCTCTTCCAAGATGCATGGTTATGTATCCAGGGAGAGATTTACCAGAAGCTTGCCAATGGCTACAAAAAAAAAATTGGGGTCAAATCGAAACTTAGTAAGAGACGTTTAACCAAACACAAACAAGGATGTATGTGGGTGTGTACAGTTTTGAGCCTGCATGCAGAGAGTTACTAAGAAATTCAACCTTTTACACCCAGTCCTTGTTGTTAAAAAATTTCATTAACATTGAATGTTTCAGGTCAACCTGATTTAAAAAAAGAAAAGAGAATGATTCGAATAAATTGTTAAATTCCATACATTAACAGGACGTTCACTCCAAAGATGTTTAAAATATTAACATCTCATTTAAATCTTACACCCTAAGTGTAAATGTTGGCGAGACTTTTCAAAAACTGTCTTGATTCAAGTTTCAAGTTTAACAGAGATTAATCGATTCTTACCGTCTGCCAATGAAGTGATTGAAAGGCTTCCTGTCACAAGGTCTCCACTTCCCCTAAACTGAACACCATACACTTCACTCTTTATAGCAGAAGTTAGACCCTCCCTCTTTGCACCAGTCAAGATGAACTTTTTCAGTTCAGCCAGTGGTGTTACAGGGTGTTACCACTGTACAAGGCTACAGACGCACACACACACACACAGGCAGTGTTTCAGTCACAACATCGTCCTAAAAAGTCTGATTCAAACCCGGTGAAGCTTCTAGACCTGTAGACACACCTCAAAGCCAGGGCAGGAATTTAGACTTCACAATCCAGGTAGAGCCTGAAAACCACAGCCTTTTAGTCTTGGCTCATAATGTTATTTTGTTTACTTTGCTTTAATTGCAATATAATGTTTTTTTTTTTTACTGCTCCTGTTATTATTACCTACAGGAAACCCCAAACTGTTAGGTTTGTGGCACGTTCGAACCTGTTAAATGCATAAAGATGCAAACAGTCTGAGCAAACATTAACATTCAAAACATTTCAGAATCTAATTTGAGGTTTAGGTGAAAAATACAAGCCTATATTTTATTACAGTTTCATATCTGTTTTTTTTTTTTTTACTCTCAGTTCCTCTATCCACAACATCACACCTCCGCCCTCCAAAGAAAAGAAAAAAAAACCCAACAAGTTTAAACTATGCAATGACAGACAGATCATTGGCAGGACGATTCTCCTTTGAGTTCACCATCACCAGTGTGGCCAAAGACCCAAAATAAATTATGTAAGGGTTGTATTTTGTGTCATTTATTTGCAAAGTGCATCACAGCAATGCCCCCTGATGGGAATGAAAATCTTGTATTCACACGGCTGTTTGGTGAAGGAACCAAATACATTGCTCTCACCATAAATTTCTCCACCTTACTTCTCCTTTTCTTCTTGGCTTCTGCCTCTGGGTGGAATAAAAGTCCAAATGGTAATGTAGAAAGAGGAAGTCTTAGTACACAATCCTCCTTAAAAGCATGACTGCAGGGAATGTTTCTAGTGTTTTACAATAATGGAGTTTTTCTCACATTCAGATCTCACGGGATGCTCTAATCTAAGCCACATACCGTCTCTAAATTTCAGACTGGAGCGTTGTGGTTCCGACTGCTAAATAAACAAAACACCTTGAAATACTGCTTTCAACGGTAATGTCTAGTTTAAAGTCAGACTGGCAATAAAGATTGAGCCAAAAATTATTTGGATCATGTAAATAAAAGGCAAGAGATGTTAAAAAAAAAACATTTATAATTGGTTATTTTAAAGTGATATTTATTTATTGAATTTTTTTTTATTTCATTATTTTCAAAACTAAAATTAGTTTTTGCTTTTCTTTAGAGGTTTTGCAGAGCAACTTTAAGTAGTGTCAACGGTTGCGCATTACTAACACGAGACAGTGACATTTTCCCTGTACCACTGTGGTAAAACGTAAGGAACCTGGCATTTTAAGGCAATAAAGTGTGGTTCAGGTGGTTTCGCTGGTATAATACTCTATTTCTTTGCCCAGTTGACCACAGTATTCATAGTTCCTTTTAAAGGTGACTTGCACAAACAAGTGCATGCAGGTCTGCTTTTAGAAGCATTGGTTAAAGAATGAGCCGCTCTCAGAGGTTTTCCAGCATGGTACCATAATGGGCTGTCACCTGTGCAATAAAGTCCAAATGTATAATTTTCTTGGGACTAAATATTTCACAGTCAGATTTGACCGAGCAATAGAAGCTCGGGAAGAGCGGCTGCCTACAATTTACCCTGGTCACCCCCTGGTGGCGTCAGTATTACTTCATGCAAGTAACAGTAACACACAAGTGATATCAAAACATTACATAAAAAAAAGTTAACTTAAAAGTTTGTATTCATTATTAATTTGCACTATATTGTGTTCTCTTATGTCATCATTCACCATAATTTTGTTGTATGGCCATGTTTATACCTGAAAATCTTTCTCATCTGAAGTTCCCTCTGTTGTCCTTCCCTTGACCAGCGTCTTGATGTTCATGTTCTTCTCTGATCTGACATCTTTCTGGGTCAATCTGACCCTCCAGGAGCGTGGACATCTCCTCCTTATCCCACTTCTGTTAGAAGTTTCTTCCTGTTAAAAGTAAGTTCTTCCTTTCCACTGTCACCCAACGCCCTGTACCTTTTATAGAATCAAACAAACTCAATCGGACCGTGCTTCCTTAAATGAGATTTAAAATACTAGGACTGTGCTTAGCATGTTAAAGTGAAAAAATGTGACTTGAATAATTTTTCTTATTTCAGATTTATCAATAAAGTTCGATCATTACAGTAAAAAAAACCCGTTTATATTTATTTAAAAAAAAATTGTAATCTGTTTTGACAGCAAAGGGTTTCAGACTGATATTTGCAAGCTGGCAAAGAGGTAATAAATGTATGAAATTTGCATAAGTGCATGCAAATACGGATGCTAAAATATGTAGTTAGAAAAATAACGATTAAACTGACCATATTCTTACAGGCCGCGCAAACAGCTCTAACAGAGACTTTAAGTCTGTATGATTGAATTTACTTTTTTATAAAGTGGCTTGAGACAAAAAATATTTGTGAATTGGCACGATATAAACTCATTTGAATTAAAACAGTGAAGCATGTGACATTTATAACAGGTGGACTACAAAAGAAGTGGTGGCTTCAGAATTAGTTTGACTTGTATCCAAATAGTATTTTCAGTAGCTTTCCCCTCTATAATAGTTATAAACAAACTAAAAAAATAGACCCCATTTGAATTAAGACAATTTTTGAAAAGTCTTTGGCCCAGCCTTCCTTTCCCTTCATTCTGATGAACACTAAGTCATATTTATAGGATTTTACAGGTTTCTTTCTTTAGTGACTGGGTAAGCATTAGTTATCTTGAGCTCTACCTTCCCCTGTTTTGCTTCCTCTTTTTGGAAAACAAAAGTTATACTAACACTCCGTTTTGAAGCACATGGAAAAAAAATGCTTTCAGTATCAGTTTAGACGAATTATGAAAAACTTGCTTCAGCAGCCGGGTCTTCATCTGAGCAGAGATCTCCTGGTGGATATACCGGGACGGTAAAAGCATTCTGTACAAAGTCAAAGCTAGGCGTGTGTGCTGGGAAACCCTTTGGTTACCAGAGAGGATGCTGATGTTTCCAGACATTCTTTCAGGCTTTTGAACAGGACGCCCTCTAAGGGCCAAAAGCAAAAGACTGGCAAAAGTCCCACTAATACCTCCAGTTTGGCTCATTTTGTAAAACCAATATTGATAGAAGTTACAGCATTTTACAGCCTTAAAATAGCCATAAATTAAATTGTTGTGTATGAGTATTATCACCTCCCTTTCAACCACTATATGAAGTATCTATTTGGCAAATGAAACATTATTGCAAGAAAACTAGTAGGCAAACTTGTAGTGAGAGACTGGAAGGAAAATGTGCGTTTAAAGCAGGTTTTTACAGGTACGTATCTGTAGTGCAGTTAAACCCTCATGAGTAATGCTGTGCTCTTTTTGCAGTCAGTAGCTGGATTTTCCCAAAGTCTTGCCTACCAAGCCTCTAGTTTTGTGCCTGATATGTACTGAGAAGTACCGCTATGAACAATTAGCACTTCTAGTGGTTTGTATCTCTTTAAATCAGTACCGATGCAAACTCTCTGTGTGTGAACTTGCTTCTTTATCGAGAATCTTTTATTGTCACCATGTCCTAAAATAGTGAGATGTACATATATAACACAAGACATAATACTTTAACTTAAAAAGAAAAAGTGAAATCAGTTGATTGCATGGACCAACATGCTTCATGAGAAGCTTAAAGCGTGCAAACAGTCTTTAGGGTATGAAGAGATAAAATCTGGAGAACTATATTGATATTTGCTTTTATTGGTAATTAGTAGTCGTCACTAAAACAATGGATAAATTCCAGTGATTTCCAACTTACGAGAACGCTCTCAGACTCTGTGAAAAAGCGAGACTTTCAGCTGCTTCCATTCACTGCAGCAATGCTTTACACGACCACGGCGAATACATTCTGGTGATACGGTCGTTGGGGGGGAAATGGGAGCGTTAAGACTCATGTGTATCAAGGGTGCTGGTCAAAACGTGAGCAAAATTTGAAACTGAAGGCTTATGGGAAGACAGACCTCACTGTAACGGACTTTTAAATCAGTGTTGTTCGCTCGGCTGTAAGCACTCATATTGTCTGAATACAACAACATTGGAAAAAAAAGTTTGATTTTCTGCTCAGTCTTTATTGTTCCTTGTAGCCAAACAGTGACATGAAGTAATGTAAAGGTCAACAAATAATAACTGTCCGTCATGATAATCTCATGTGGTCGTGAGCACATTATTTACTTGTTAACTGTGAAACAAATCTTATTCAGTACAGCCTAAGTGAAAGAATGAAGCACAGAGAGACTTTGCTGGACATGTTTATCAAATATCAGAAGAGAACAGGTCCAATAAAAATGAGTAAAAAATGATTAATGCGTTTTAAGCGTTTTTGGTGTGTTCCTGGGTTCAACTTCTTCTGTTTTCTGCATTTGGCCGTAGAGGAGGATCCGTACTCACAGTGGAGCCGACCATCAGAGCAGCAGAAGACTCTGAAACCATACTCAGGATTAGAACTAAACAGGAACAAATCTTTTACACTCAACATATTAAATTCCTTATTTGTGGAAGATATTCTTCTCCATAAATCACTTGTACAAAACTATTATTCGTTCCGCTGCATGTTGAAATCTGCAGCTTGACAGGACTAAATGCTCGGACCGTACCAGCTAGTTAGGACAGCAGCTCCACTGGGCGTCGGGTCCCTTGCAGCATCTTGAGCCCTTCGGGCAGTGAAATTTATCGTCACAGCGACTGGCTCCCCGCTCAAAGGAGCTGCCGCTGGTCTCTGTTAGAGCCATTTGCACAGCCTGTAAGAATATGGTCAGTTTAATCGTTATTTTAGCATCCGTATTTGCATGCACTTTACTTTAATAATATTTTAAAAAAAATATATTCATCCACAAATCAGTCAAAAATGTGCTTTTGTGTCACAAAATATGATAACTTAATAGGTTACCATTAAACTGTCTGGTCATATTTTAACCACTAGAGGAAGTAGAGACAAGCAGGACAGAGGAAAACAAACTAACAGGAACCAAGCCCTCAACATATAAATCACCAGTATTTTAATACAAACAGGCAACAAACTTTCTTCCTGAACACTCGAGACTCTTTCCTTTGCCAGTGTGACAGTTTATCACAGGGGCTCACTAATCCTTACTAGACCTTTTTAAATAATAAAACATCAGCAGCTTCTTGGCAGTCAAAACCAAACACATCTCATCCCTACATATACAGTGCCTCATAAAAAGATAGTTTATGGATTGAATTTCCCATTTTGTTACGTTTACAACCGCAAACGTCAGCGTATTGTATGCGCTATAAACCAAAACAAAGTAGAGCTCTGAAGTGAATGGAAAAATGAAGCACGGCCTTCGTTTTTTTTTTTTTTTAAATCTGAACAAGGCGTCACGTGTTTAAATTCACAGACCACCCTCCATGGGTAGCATTCAGGGAAACGCAGCGGGGCAAAGCTTACCTCCTGCAGGCCGCCTCCGTCTTGGGGTGCTGAGAGCTGAGAGGCGGGGACTGAAGACAGAGCTGGTTTGTAGTAGAACGGGTACCTCAGGCCTCCTCTGATACAGTGAGTGTACGTGAAATCACAGTCGTAACCGTACGGACAACAGTGGTAGCCATCCAGGCAGCATCTTCCCTACGAGGCCGGCGGACGCAGCCACATTGAGAAAAGGCGGCGTTAAATTTCAAAACAAACCCATGAAAAAAATATTTAACTCAAATGTGACCAATAGGGCTTGCAGATCTACTCACAGGAGAGTATATACAGCAGAACCAGGCACCCGCTGGATGTCTGCAGCAGGTGGTACCATCCGGACAAACGTAATAGTTGTCACAGTGGACAACTGTGCTCTTTATCTGGTCGGGGACGTAGATGTTGTTGTTGTTGTCGTTGTTCTTCACCTCCTCAGAGGGGATTAGAGACAGCGCCGGGGAGCTTGGCACCTCTGCAGTCACCTTCTTGGCCATCGGTATGCTGATCCACGGCTGGCTCTGTTTCACGCACGTCTGCGCGGCAAGGTTGCAGCTGTACCCCGAGGGGCAGCAGTGGGAATGGTCAGCGCAGCAGACGGCCTGCGGACAAACGCGAAAGACACCGAGTAAGAACCGATTCTCACCTGTGGCGTTAAGGTTGAAGGTGTGCGGCTTACCTTTGGGTACGGACAGCAGCCGTAACCCTGAGCGGTCTGGCAGCAGGTTGACAAATCAGCGCAGGGGGTCCCATCAGGACATTTGATGTCACAAAGCGCAGAGCCCCACAGAAACGCTCCTGCGCACAGCCACAAAGTGATCCCCGGCATCTGGACGGAGAGAGACGGTCAGTGTCAGAAATCTGGAGCTTTCACTTCTTTTAATCGAAGTCCAACAAACCACTTTACGCCCACGGGTCCCAATAAAGTAACTGGGACACATAAATCGGGTCAGAACAAAACAAAAGCTCAAGTAAATGCTTACCTTTGGCGAATGAAGTGATCAGACAGCTGCCTGTCACAAGGGTGGTGCCTCGCTCTTTATAGCCAACACCGGACCCTCCCATTCAAATATGGCAGGAAACCGACGAAGGTATTGCAATCATTGGCAGGCAGAAAAACACACACAGACCCTCCCACACAGAACACGCTCACTATCTGGAGGAACATATTTCTTCAGCTTGTGATGACCTTTGGTACATCACATTGTTCCAGTCACACGACTCAAACGCAATACTTCATTACATGTTGCCCAAGTGTAATAAAACTGGAGGTTTACCCCCCCCCCCCACCCACCGTGCACACATATCCCAAATGCTTCTAAGTCGGTTCAATGATGTCAACTCCAGAATCATCTTCGTTTTTGGATAAGGGGTTTAGTCTGGAGCAAAGTAGTAATGCTCTCCATATTTTATTTTACTTTCTGCAAACTTTTACATTCCTGTAACGACACATTGATGCCATCTCTATCAATCTTACCTGCAGGGCTGGGAAAAAGATTTTTTCCCCCCTTGCATAGTTTTCTTTTTGCTATTCTTGTCACCTTTAAATATATCAGATTAAACAGGTTTTGATATCAAGTCACCCGAGTTTAACAACTCGGGCATATGTGGAAAATGTATTATCTCCATATTACCTTCAGAAACCTGACTTTTTGGTTTAAGCTATCCTTCTTATTGATCTTATGCACTATTCTTATTTCCCAAGACACCAAATGTTGAGTTTTCATTAGCTGTAATCCATAGTCAAATGAAAAGAAATAAAATACTAGAAATATTTCACTCATGTATCCATAACTGTCACTTTCAGTGTGCATTACCGCCAAGATAAAAAAAAAAAATTAACCTATGCTGAGTTTAAATATAGCCTGGATTACCATAATGCAGCGTCAACATGTCACAATCACACCCATAAAAAAAAAACAAGTTTCAGACTTCCCGTTACAACCAAGTAAAAAAAAAAAAAAAAAAAAAAGAAGAAGCTAAAACAACACTTTTTTTTTTAATTGAATTCTTGTCATTTATACATTTACACTGCAATGTAACATCTCGACGAACAAAGCCAGTATCTCTTGAGGTCACTGTCGCCTGTGCGGCTAACGACCTTTAACAGATCCAACTTCAATGTGAGGCTGGCGAGACATCAGGGTCTACATGCATGACACAGGCACTGGCAGAACAGCCTCGTGGAGCGGCGGGAGATGTGAGGTATGATGTGGGAGAAAAGCACACCCACCTAATCCCAGATGCATGGGATGAAAATGAAAAATAAAAAGTCACCTCGGCCTTTTTTTGTGGAGCAACTCAAAATCTACACAAAAAAAAAATAATAAACAGTCTCTGGGGGAAGAAAAAAAATGGATGTACCGGCATGTCTCTCATGTCAGAAGCTGAGCACTGCGCCTGACGTCCTAGTGCTCCATCCTGAGGGCTGCAGCACGACGAGGAAAACCTTTCATGATCGAGGGCAACATGACAACGGTGAGGCGTGAGGAAAACAGGAGCGCCGCCACCAGACATTTTCTTTTTTTAATCGAGCTCCGAGTCCGACTGAGATGTTGCCTTCTTTTTCTTTTTCCTGCCGTGCTTCTTGTGCTTCTTTTTCCTCTTCTTCTTGGACTTCCCCTGGGACGAGAAATGTTTTCTGTTCAGCAGATAAAAATCGCATTTACACGAAGCGCCCGTCTTATAAAACGCTGTTGGGAAACGGGCGGCTTTGTTTTTGACACTTTGCATTGTCAAACGCTTTGCTTGTGATTTGGGGAAAGTGTTTTGCTCACCGTGCATTTCTCCCTCTCCTCGCTACTTCTCCTTTTCTTCTTGGGTTCAGCCTGTAAAAAGGAATAAAAGTTACTTTTTATTTTGGCTACAACACAGAGAACTGTCAGCAAGGTTTGCCCATTAACAATGATGGACGCTTTTGCAGCTTGGTTTTAGAGGAAGCTATAAACCTCATAGTACCCATGCATGAATGCTAAGATGCCTTTCTAGATAATAAAACACATACTCTTCACGCTTTAATGAACTCTTTATGTAGAGCCGATATACCTGGGTAATATTGTCCGTTTTAGTGTCATACAGAAAACAAAACGCCACTTTATGCCCAGAAGCGGTTTAGCTGAGCGGCTTTGAAGCGGCGGACGTCTGACAAGCATCGCCTGATGCCATAAACTGGGTTGTGATAAGAAAAAGGAGGTCAAGAACCATTTTACAAAGAATACTAAAAGGGAATTATCTGGTCACATCATTTTAGGCCTTTCTTGACTGGTTTATGTGATTTCCCCTCATGCAAGGCCGTCTTGCTGCACTCCTGTGACTTACCTCCACCTCTCTAGCTCACAATCATCAGGAATGCTTTTACTGAGACTTCAGTCTTACTGTCATTGCACAACTTTTACATTACACAACAAAATCGTATCGAGCGGCTCACTTTAAACTTCCAGAAAGCAGGTCTTAAAAACAGAATTATGAAAGGGAGAAAAACTATGCGACATATGCAGGGGTGTGAGTGAGCGATGATGAGCCACGTACAGAATGGGCCTGTTTCACCTCGTAGAGTCGGTGTCTAGGAGTCTCAGAGCTCTTGGGTAAAATGGGTGTTTTTGAGGCGGTTTGTGCGTCTTTTTTAAACTCCCGAACGTCCTGCCAGAGCGCAGAAGGTTAAAGAGTCTCTGAGCGGGGTGTGCGAGGTCAGGCAGCATTTTCTTAGCCAGCCAGACCTGGCAAAAGTCCTCCGGTGAGGAAGGGAGGACTAGGCAGGCTAAGATTGTTAGAGCTGTCTTTATTAGTCCCTGCAGGGCGTCCTGCCTGGTGCACGGTGGACCGGAGGACGGTCAGCAGCAGTTTACTACATGCTTAATAAGACATGTAAATTATCTGGTTGAGGAAGTGGAAATACTGGCAAGCAACAAATGCCTTTTGGGTAATATGTCTGATAACCACAAAGTAGAAAACACAATTATGGAATCACTTTCTAACAAAACGTTTTCAGCAGCCCATTTCTCCAAAAATGAAATAAATGTACAAACAAATAATACCTCGTCCCAATCGGAGTCAACGCTGGATTCTGATGAGGAGTCTTTGTGGTTCCTCTCGGCCTTCCTTTTCCTTTTCCGCTCCTTTTCATCCTGATGGAGACGAGGTTTACAGTCGTTTATTTAAGGGTCAGAAACTTCCCATTAATATACCTTCATTTAATGGGCAGGTGGAATTTACCTTTTCTTTCTCTCCGTCTTCCCTGATTCGTTTCCTTTTCTTCGAAATAAGAAAAAGAAAAGTTAGCCTTAAGATCTGGATTTCCTTTTCCTGAAGTTTACTGAAATAAAAAAAGGCGGAATTGATCACGAAAAAGAAAAACAAACCTTGCTTTCAGCGTCCGAGTCTTCGTCTGAGCTGTCCGACGGTCTCCTGGCCGAAGATCTCTTCCGCTTCCGTTTTTTCTTTATACTCTTCTTTTCATCCTGTGTCAAAAACACACCAATCAATTAAAGGCAAAGTGACAAGCATGTGTCCATGGGTCACAACACGGCTCCTTAACTGAGTTGTGGGATTTAAACGGAGACAAATTAAAACATGAATCTAGTCTAATCATCATATTTCTGATCAGCGTTTGAAGAAACCGGACAGTCTGTCAAAAACACGGAGCACATAAATGGTCAAAAGACAGCAGACACCACAGGCGATTTTAATTATTACAACCCAATCAGACCTAAAGTTGTATGCTCTTTTTTTTTTTTTTTCCCTCTCCAATAATTTCTGGGCTTTTTGGTTTAAACCATTTTAGAGATTTTACTTTTATAAAGAAATCGAGTCATGATGGGTTTAAGTGGTTGATCACAGCTCCTAAAAAGGTAAACTTTCCATGCCCAGAAACTCACGTATGGCAAACATTTTAGTGCACAATAAAGTACATTCATGAAAAATCAGCTTTTTCTATCAAATTGTGCTGTTATGTTAGAATTTGTTTTGCTTTATATTCAGTCCCATAATGTGAGACGTGTCTTTACGTTGCTTTGACAAACACCTCAACAAGAACCACAGGAGAATTACGAGCCCAGCAGCCGAGATCAGGATTATATTTAAAACCAAAACGCTTCAGTTATACGGCAGTGCTTTCACCAACTCTCTCCAGCATGTCTCACCTCGCCTTCGGACTCCGAAGAAGAGCTGCTGGAGGAATCAGAACTCGATGAGGAGGAGGAAGATGAAGAATGCTTGAGCAAAACACATTAAAAGCAGGGTTCATTAGACTTGAGCCAATAAATGGACGAGGATTAAATCCGATTTCTGTTGTACTTTAAATCTGTACGCCAGGGAAATATTGGCTGTAAAGTTGCCCGTGAAAACACTGGAGGTCTCTCCTCACCCTGCTAGGCTTCTTCTTCTCCTTCTTCTTTTTCTGAATACATGTGTGAAAACAAGGAGGAGCTGGGGTGAGTAAATGTACAATTTGGTAGGATCATCACTCATAAATCCCATTACAAACCTCCTTTTTGTCCTTCTTGTCTTCTCTGTCCGTCGACCTTTTGTCCCGGTCTTTGTCCCCGAGCCGTTTTTCTCTGTTTTTAGCCAGTTCTTTCCTCCATCTCTGCAATTAGCATTAGCAAAGTCAAAGCGATCCGTTTATTAGCAGGAGACGCACGTGTAGTTCTGTGAAATCAGTAGATCTTACGACATCGTTACCTCGTTCATTTTGTCTTCAAAGTCAGCCAGGGCTCGAGATCCCTTTTTCTTCTTCTCCAGCTGCTCCTTCAGCTCCTCCCTGTTAAACACAAAGTTAAACTGAATGACCAGGGCAGCCACAGTTATCCAGAGGTACTCAGAGGAGCCAATCAGAATGCAACGACCGCACATTTTCAACACTATTGAATCTTTTTAACAACTAAATGAAATCTAGAAGCACACCAGCTACTGTGTGACATGTAATGTTTTTTTTTTTTTTTTAAATTACAGGGTAATGCTTATTGCAAGTTGTGCTGTGCTTTATGTGTTTTGGGGTGTTTCTTCTGGTTGCATAAGATTCAATTCAATTCAATTCAATTTTATTTATATAGCGCCAAATCATGAAACATGTCATCTCAAGGCACTTTACAAAGTCAAGTTCAATCATATTATACAGATTGGGTCAGATTATAAAGATTGGTCAAAAATTTCCTATATAAGGAAACCAGTTGATTGCTTCAAAGTCCCGACAAGCAGCATTCACTCCTGGGGAACCGTAGAGCTACAGGGAGAGTCATCTGCATTGTACATGGCTTTGCTGCAATCCCTCATACTGAGCAAGCATGAAGCGACAGTGGGAAGAAAAACTCCCCATTAACGGGAAGGAAAACCTCCAGCAGAACCGGGCTCAGTATGAACGGTCATCTGCCTCGACCGACTGGGGTTACAGAAGACAGAGCAGAGACAACAAGAGAGACAAAAAAGCACAGAAGCACACATTGATCCAGGAATCTGTTCTACATTAGATGGTAGTAGCGGGTGAGCTACTACCAGGACTCAGATTTTCCACAAAGCGGTGGTGTAACGTAATATTTGCACTCCTAATCCAAAATTTCACAGTAATCTCTTGTCATGGATAGCTCGGTGGCAGCACAAAAAACAACTGCAGCAAAAAACTACATCACCTTTGTCTAAGAGGAACATTTCAATAAGGAAAAATAGCAAAGAAACTGTTGGTATCACCCCTACAGCACTCTCTGCAAGAGAGAAGCTTTCTGCTGAAAGTTAGGGAAACAGTTTTACACCTTCTGCCTTTTTTATATTGGCAGAAGGAAATGCACACACAAGGAGCTAGATAACTGCGCTGACGGTTGTGAATTTACAATTCCCAAAGTGTAGCAATCAATAAAACTCCCACCAGTTCACATGCAGTTTTTCAGTTTCGAAAGGCCTCCATTTCCCCTTTTCACTGGCAGACGTTTTATTTGCATTATTATTATGACCCTAACCTGGTAGAGAAATCAGTGAGACAAATCTACGGCTGCATAATTTTCAGCAACTCTACCTCCATCAAAATATCGGTCTCAGCAACGGTTATAGCACAAAGGACTGTTTGGAATGCCAATATGTTAACTATTATATTCAGCATGGCAGTAATTCAGTGCGTCTGCTCGGTAGAAATACATTCACTCTGCTGGATGGGGTCTCGCCAAAGTAGATAAGGGGTTCTCTGCAGCACATTTCAGCATAACGGGCCTTTACGGCCGTCAGTTGTCACAATGATGCTGTGATTAGTCTGTTAAGCTGTAAGTTTTGACTCATTTTCTCGAGGAAATACCAAAGGTCTACCGTCTACAGACACGGCCACCAGACTTTTACATGACATTTCCTGGTGACTGAAAGGTCACCATGTCATGCACTCCACCAGAGACTTCCAAGGACCTTTTGGAAGAGAAACAAACTTTATCTTACTTACTCAAACCCGCAATATGTTTTACAACAAAGCCACTGGAGTGCTTGCTCCCCAGAGGTACTGTCTTCTCCTTATTGGATCCAGGCGCACAACGACATTAGCAACAGTGGTAAAAACCAGTCGGCATGTAGAAAATGCCAAACGACTCAGCAGCAAACTGCGTTAAAGATTTGATGTCGTATCAACCCCTCCAGACTGCTCAGGTCTTCAAGTCTGCTCCACACCCCCAGAATCAAACACAGAGCTAAAGGCTCCGTTTTTAAGCTCCATTAATCTGGAACAAACTATCAGAGAACTACAAAAATGCTGAAACCCTGAGTTCTTTGACTTTGCTACATAAACTATTAACTAAAACATCATTCATTTCCATCTGTAGTCCAACTTTTCTTTCCTTTTCTTTAATGTGCCACTGCAATGCACCATTTAAGAAAGCCCATTATTGCCCCACAATGGGGAATTTCATCATGTAAAGCACTTTGAGCTGTCTTGTTGCTTTAATGCAACTAAACTTGCCTTAATGGTTTCTACTGAGACTCTGTAATGCCAAGATTTCTTTCATTGTTTTAGTTCTCCAACATTTAGCTTCCGGGATGTTTCCACCTACTCTCGCTCCACTTCACCTTCCAAAACAAGCTCGGAGTCCTCGTCGACTGTGAGAAATGAGCGTGCACATCAAGTCTCATTTATAACAAGGGGAAAGCAAGTACTCAAAATTCCTAAAAGGTTTAAATTAAATAAATGCTTTGGATATATTAACAGTAGTTGGCTGTGTGTGATAAATGTAACAGTTTTGCTATAAATACATACTCAAGAGTTTCTTTCCTCCATCAATTAATTGTTTCCAATTAGGATAACATCTTTCCAAAAACATTAGAAGAGATGATGCTAGTGCAATTTAAGGTGACTAGTAAGCTCAAATTGATCCAAAGGATATTAGAATATTAGTAAAGGACACATTGGCAAAAAAATAAATAAAAATACTTGTGACCAACTAACCATGTTGGCCGAGGTCGGCTTAGGTAATCCTGTATAGTTGGTCCGGAGTTCTGGACAGGCCCCCTGGCTCGAGCAGCCGCAATGGGGTTTATGTATGCCTGAAACACAACAGAGGAACTTTGTGGTAATCAGTTTTAATTGGGGAATGATAATTAAATGCACTAAGAAAATAACTGTCCTTTAATAGTGAACCTGTTACTGCAACAAAAACCCACAATGAAACAAATTAGAAAAATAAAAAGAAAACATGTCCTCTAAACAATCGACTTTAGCCTGATCATTGTACCTCTGAAAGAAAACAAACCCTGTTGAAAAGTGGCTTTCTTGCTCATGCAGATTCTGTTCGGTCATGCCACAGAGATGCATCACACCCAGGATTGTGGGCGTTTTAAATGAAGCAGAGATGCAATATCAGCAATGTGGTTGTTTTTCACGGAGTCAAGAGAAAACATACGAAGTCTAGACTATAAACCACATCCAAAAATTCAGTCAGCATGTTTTTTCAGTCGCTAAAAAAAAAAAAATGGTGCAAAATTTGACCATCAAATGTGTGTGTATTTATACACACACACACACACATATCTGTAAATATTGGTTGACAGACATAACCTCAATATTAGTATTGGTGCATCCCTAATAAAAAAAAAGGCATTAAATAGTTCTTTATGTGTTTAAATAACAGAGGAAATCCATGCATTGAATAAACATTTTAAATGGCTTAATACATACACATTCACTTCATTAAATGTAGAACCAAATACAAATCTAAACTCCATATATGTTTATATCCCATATATATTTTATTTTATAGTCCTGTAGAGCAGTACAATTTAAATGTGTTTTATCTGGTGTGTCTCAAAGTTGGTGGGCAGGCTGATGGTGATTGGTCTGCAGACATTTTGCTGACCAGGACGGCCAATCAGATGTTCGGGGGTTTAAATTATTCCAGGATCAACTGTTTAACTATTTATGGATTTATTTCATGGATTTGATTTAACTCACATTTGTGTGTTATCATAAAATAGATTTGGCTTTGATAGCGTTGTTGAATGCACTGTGTTTCCCATTTTGACTCTTTTTTTAATCCATGATGTCGACCAAGTTGTTTGGAATAAAGGTGAATTAATGCTTTATCATTTGCTTGTGGTAATTTAGACCCTCCATAGTTAGAAGAAGGCTGCTATTCGGTGGCTTCTTTCAAATTAATATATATATGATCATCATAGGCCAGAAAATGGTTTAATAGTAAAGATGACAGCTTGATACATTCCCACCAGCTCATTTAGGGGCGACACAGCTGAATATGAGCTAAAGCTAGCATGTTTCTTCATATGATACACTTAATCAGTTCAGCAATAAATGCCGTAGGTTTAGATAAATACACTCTGTTAAAGCAATAAGAAGCCATGTTTGTGTCTGGCGGAGACGTGTTGATGTTTAGCTTGACATAGTCCCTGAAAAAGGCCCGCTAATGCTAATGCTAATGGTCAGACAGATTCTTTTCACCTGACACGCTTAGCAAATATCAAAACACATAATGTTTACATTTTGTTCGGGTTAACTTGCAGTGAACTCACCACTCGATTGTCTCTCTTGCCCATCTCCAGTCAATAATAGGAGCAAACATTAGTGTTACTTTGCTAGCATCGAGCTAACCACTGCATAGTATAAAGCTAACAGCGCGATCTTCTTCTTTGTTATTTTTGGCAGTTGGCAAACAATAAAATTGGGGCCTTACCGCCACCTCCTGGTACGGAGTGCGAACCGGAATGACTCAGGTTCGCAAATTAATATATATATATGTACAATAACACAACTGTACAATAACAGTGTTATTGTACAGTTGTGTTATTTTTAGAAAACGAAATATTACCGGTATCTGATATAATTAACCTTTTGAATTACTTCTAAATAAATTAACTAAATCTAATTTCACTTTAACGTTATTACAATTTTGAATTAGTTGTTGTCTCTCATATTTATTCTACAGTGCAACATAACATGTTCCACAGTATTCACATTTACTATTACAAGGTTTACCTGAAATAAAAAGGTACTGTTTAACCCAGTATGCCAAAATCTTAAACGAGAGATAAATATTTCTTCCCCCTTGTCCTTCTTGTTCTTCTAATTTATCCACTCTTTTTATTTATTTTTTTATAAAACCAACATCCTCTCTTTTCTTTCTCCAATTAAACCCATCATATTTATTTTATATAAGGTCTGTAGAATTTCTATAAAAATATCTGGCGTAATTTCTAAATGATCATACTGTAAACTGTAAATGATGAACAAGCATCTGAACAAATCACTAATCTTAATGGTCTTACTTCCTCAACCAATTAAATGGCTAATAATATTGCCATAATTTCCCCTGTATATACTGAAAGTCCATCACTTATTCCTTTCCTAATTTTAATATAGAACTCTGGTACTATGAAAGCTACTCCAATTCTATTTAATATATATTTTTAGAAGCATCTTTATAAATTTTAACACAATTATAATATTTATTACTGTAATCCCGTACTATATGAGAACTTAAAGTAAATTCCTTATCCTCGTTTCTCCTTTTCAACAAAGTCAAAATAACCATGACATCTGGAATTAACCCAGGCTGTATCACTGATAATGGAACTATTTAGCTTATATTAACCTGATCTATTTTGAATTTTGTTATTTTATTATTCACAGTCCAACCAAAACTTTTTTGCTTGGACTTTTTGGTGGATGGCAAACATCATTTCGGTGTGCATTACCGCCACCAACTGGTGAGAAATGTGGGTCAGAATGGCAATATGTATTTCAAAATATGCATACATAAATATATTTCTTTACATATGTAGAATAATAATTTATAAATACTGAATCCTCCTAATCAATCCTGTTATTAGATATTTCAATAAATATTGATAACACTCTTTTCTTGAATTCTTCTGCAGAATGTCCACCGAGTCTAATACAACTTTCTCCTTAGTAAGGTTTCTAACCAAGTTCCTTCATTCTTCTTCCTATCTCTTGCAACATCACTACATGTTCTACTGATTCTTCTTGTCCACAATATTCACATCTACCTGAAATATGTTTTCCCATTTTGAATAGTGTGTTGTTTAATCCACTGTGTCCAAATCTAAGTCTTGAAATAACCGGTTCCTCTATTCTCCGACTTTCCGTTCAATCCTATAAATCCATCTCCCTTTCCTTTCTTCTTCCCATTGCTATTGTCACCTTTCCTTCAATCTACGTTTAATAATACTTTTAATGTCTGTCTTAAGTGAATTATCATGTCAATAGTTAATTTTTTTTATGCCTCCTTAGCAGTCTTATTTGTGATTTCATTTCCTTCAATTCCTATATGTGCTGATACCCACACAAATGTAACAATAATATCCATCATTTGAATTTGATGCAATTTCAATCAAAAAATCGCCAGCATTTCTCCAGTATATACTTTTATTTAGTTTGACATTGAATTCTGGGACATAAAACGCAATACCCAGCCTATCTCCTAAACTTTTGGATGGATCTGTACATATTTGAATATAACCATAGTAACTATTGATGCATGCCTGTATCAGTTAATTAAGTTGACCTTTTTTTTCTTTATTGACCATGTAAAATCCATTGTAGCTTCAGGAAGAATCCAGGGAGGGATTCAAATTAGCCCTTTACTGCCACCAGCTGGTATGAGTGTAGATCAGAACGCCAGGCGCTATTAAACAAGGGCCTTTGTCTAAAATAATAAAATATTGCCTGATAACTTTTATTTTTCGGGTTATTGCATAATAAATCAACTAAATCTGGCCTCCCTTTTATTTTTTTTATAAAAGTTGTGAATCAGTTGTCTTTTCTCTCCTCATCAAGAAGAGTCAAGAATCTCATTGTCACCATGCTATGGGGCATTTTCCTTAGAGACAGACACCGTGTAGGATGTACATGGATACATGACACACAGACACAGCAGACTTAGTAGTTATGTATTTTTAAAAAAAAATATAAACATTAAAGCATGCAACTCTGTATCAGAATCCAAGACGTCTGACATCAGTCCCTTTGTGAACGATATGAATTACTGTGATGTTACGTGAATTAATCCCTCAGCACTCCTTCAGAGATGTGTTTATGCCCACGGGAATTTTTGTGCAGTAATCGTAAGGCTTCATTTAAAGAAATGTGCAATTCAACATTCCCTGAGAAATAGGAGTGAGCAAGCAGGCATTACAGTAATGTGATTGTAACATGTGACGAACCACAAACTTCTCAGCAGGGGGCGATAGCCTTCACAGCTTTTGGCAAGAAGCAGTGTCTGGGATTGTTAATTTAGGATTTGATGCTTCTGAAACATTTCCCTGATGGATGCGGGACACACAGGGTATTGCTCGGGCGGGTGGGATCATTGGCAATGCGTCTGACCCTTCTATAGACCCGTGCTGCATAAACAGAATCAAAATCCTGAAGACGGCATCCCACAGTCCCCTGTGCTGTCCTCACCACCTGTGCTAAGTACTTCCTCTCTGTGCTGTGCAGCTCCCATACCATAAGTTAATACTGACAAAATACTTTCTATAGCAGCTCTGTTTCAGTTTCCTGAGGAAGAAGAGACGTTGTTGGGCCTTTTTCACCATTTGGAAGGTGTTCACAGTCCAGGTGGGGTCTGAGGAGATGTGGATGCCCAGGAACCTAATGCTGTCCACATGCTCCACCACCTCCCCATGTGTGCTCAGTCTTCCTGGACCTGTAGCCCATTATTACCTCCTCATACTACTGACACTATAACATGTTTTATTCTTGCCTCATCATCCCCACAGTACTAGCTTCCATTGCAATGTTTCTCTAAATTGAATAGTGTACCGTTTAGCCCAGTGTGCCCAAATTTGTGGCGCAAAAGGATTGCTTTGTTCCTCCTCCTACCTGTATTTCTCATTTCTCCAGTATTCCTTTGGATTTTATAAAACTATTGTCCCTTCTTTCTCCAACTGTGTTTGACATCCCTACCTCATTTTCTGTATTAATAAGAATTCACTGAAACGTTTCCAATGGCCTCCCTCGCAGGCTTACCTGCCAATTAATTTCCTTTAACACCATGATGTTCCAAACACATACTCCTCACAGTGTTTTTTTTAAATGTCTATTAAGATGTCTGTTCTGCTTTCTGAATGCTTGTAATGGTAAATGGCTTGTACTTGTATAGCGCTTTAATTAGTCTTGACGACCTCCAAAGCGCTCTACACTACAGTTCAGTCATTCACCCATTCACACACACATTCACATCATTGGTAATGTAAACTGACCAATGATGAACTGGAGTCTGAATAAAAAAAACTGTCTTCGATCCACTGGATGGCTATAATATCACAAGCATTCCTCCTGTGTATACTGAACGATTCTCATTTATCCATTTCTCTGTTTTGATATCAAACTCTGGTATGACGAAAGCTACTCCAACCCTGTTAAATATATTCTTAGATGCATCTGCATATATTTGCGTGTTATTGTAATATTGACTACTGTTTCTGTACCATATGTGAGCTTAAAATTAATTCCTTATCATTTCTCCTAGTCTTCGACATATATTGATCAGATCTATTCTGAGTTTCCTTGGTTTCTTATTCACAAGCCAACCAAAACTCCTCAGTTTTTGTTTCTTTCCCCCAGCGAGGTTTAAAGGTATACTATGCAACCGGGGTTGATTTTCCAGCGAGGCTCCCCCCAGAGGGCGAAAGTAAAAGTGCACTGTGGCAAAGATGCTCAGCTGTTCTGGTTCCTCCATCAAGCCAGGCGCGGTTGTTTTGAGCTTAGCAGACAGGCGAACGCAACGAAAACTGGAAAAAACGGCAGTACAAACAATGACTGACACAGTGAAGGTATGAACATCAAGCTTTCCGCAGCGCTATCTTGGCGAGGCGGCCGCCGCCGCCGCAGCCTCGCCAGTTTTATTAGTATTATTATTATTATTATTTTATTTTTTTTGTATGTTGGCGAGACGCTACCGCCACCGCCTCGCCAAGCCGCCGCCGCCTCTCCGCGGCCGCCGCGGTAGCGTCTCGCCAACATAACATAAAAAATAAAATAAAATAATAACTAAATAAAAAAAAAAAAAAAATAATAATAATAATAATAATAAAACTCGATATGCTTGCATGTTTATTTGACGTTAACACGCGGTTCTTTGTTGTTGCTTTCGCGCGTGCATATAGTGAATGGCAGGGCAAAAACACATGGAGTTCTCGCAGTAAAGCGAGACTTCTGTGCGTGCGGGCCGTGAGCTCTTGCAATTGCAAGTACGGTATTTCCCCCACAGACCCCCAGGGCGGCCGAGAAAACCTTTGTTGGACCTGAAATGACTCATTTAATCATCCTAAACGGTATGGAACACATTAATTAACTGAAAAATGTTGCATAGTATGCCTTTAACAATTTCTTGACTTGGATGATCCTTTCCGTGACCTTGTAAATTTTCCCTTCTGATGTTAAGTGTCATCTCTCCTGTTTCTACATGTAATAATGCTGTCAGGGTTGTTCTAACGGCACCTTTGCAAAGCCGCAATGTTTGATGGGAATATGATCCAAATTATACATCCATAATCTATACCAGACCTGAGTAACCCTGTGTATAAAGCCCTCAGCGTGGTTCCCTTTTAAACACCACTTTCTTGCACATGTCTAGAACGTTCTGAATGTGTAACCCTCTCATCAAA
This sequence comes from Fundulus heteroclitus, assembly GCF_011125445.2. Classification (NCBI taxonomy): domain Eukaryota; kingdom Metazoa; phylum Chordata; class Actinopteri; order Cyprinodontiformes; family Fundulidae; genus Fundulus; species Fundulus heteroclitus. The sequence continues at coordinate 10,609,187 of NC_046373.1, read as the reverse complement.
CCAAACCATATTTAATTTGAATATCTTCACTCTTTAGTTCTTGGTTATATAGCTTTAGCTTAATAACTTCTAGTCCTGATTGTGTTCATGTCCGTTTCTCTTCCTACTGCATTATGAAAGTGACTCCAAAAAAACATTATTCACATTTTTTTTTTTTAATCCTCACAATGTCTTGAGAGCTCTTTTACACAAGCTTTTGGGAGCCGTGACTCCTTTTCAGCGTTTTAAAAGTTTTATTTTTTTTAACTTTGTCACATTCCCTTGTCCAACAAGTTACAACCTTTCTCTAGATCTTACCTCCCTTTTTTCTTTAGAGATTCTCTCAACAGCCTATAACATAGCACAGTAGATAGATTTTAATGATCAACTTCCATATTCCACTGAATTGTGTCCAAGTAGTCTTGCTAAGAAGGGTGCATGTTTCCCAAACACCACTAGTCAGACACTGATGCAAACCTGTATCAAACCTTTCAATACCCAGTTATTTAACTTATTGTATGTTAGTAGTCACTTCCTAGTGCTGTCTTCATTAACCTGCCATGCACTCAATCCTGCCAGCGAATGTGAAAGTATTGTAAGACCAATTGTTGATTCCATACCTGTTCTCATGTTACACACATCACACTTATGGCCATCCCATCATTAAAACCTAAAATTTTTATTGTCCATCAATTCTTCCATTACTGCTCTATTTTGCTCGTCATTAAAACCCCATTATGAGCGGTGTGCATTAAAATGGCCACACCAAAACATTGCTGGCTTCAAGCGAAATGAGGATCGGACCGAGGGAAGTCTGGACAGAGCCAATGACTTGAATTCTTGAACAGGTTCAGTTGAGGAACAAGCTCAGCATCATCCTCTCCTTCCCACAGCCACACAGAAACCCCACTTTACTTTGACCTAAGCACCTCTTCATCCTTAGTCTGACCAAAGAGAAGGTTCTACAAACAAAGCTGCTGCCTAAGACCCCCTAGGGTAGCGATCAGCCCCAAAGACCCCTTGAAATCTCAGATTAGATCACAAAACCATTAATAACTTGTAATAGAAAAAGAGGACGACTAAAGTGTGTGGCGTTTCATTCAAACCCATTCAGAGACAGATGAAAAACATTTGCAAATTCTTGCATTTTATTCAGCTGGTGCAACATATTATGACATCAAATGCATTCATACATTATGGATGCCAATCTGACTGATATGATGGATTAATTTATGTCTAATAACTTTAAACTGTAAAACCGCTTACAAAAAAAACGAACGGCTGACATGAGACTGAAATGTGTTACAAGATGGCAAGTCTTAGAAATGATTGCATTAACTTTGACTAAAACTGCCATTAGTTCAATTAAAAAAAACACTATTTCTAAAGTAATTATAGCTTTATAATTATGCAGTTTTAATATGGACCACTTACATTATAAACCTTACAATCAAATGGAAAATGCACACAGTGTTTAGTTAAGCAGACCTATTTTGCTTGCCTTTCAACAAATAAATGTTGCTGATGTTAATAGTCTATTTCAAACAGAAATTACTACAGTAAAATAATTGATTAATAGTCTTAACAGACTATAAATGTAATTAAAGACACCATTATGAGACAGCTTGATAGGAAACCTGAAGAAGTCGTTATATGGTCACTTGGTAGGCCAAGAGATGTGCAAACTGTGCCCAAGGGGTTTGGACATCCAGACAAAAACCTGAGAGAGTTGAAAAATGAGTGTGTGTTTCTGTGTGTGCGCTAGTAGCACTACCTGTTAGGAAAAACATAAACCAACCAGTGTTAAATTGTTACTGTTCTGCAAGAAGTAGAAAATACAAAAATACAGCTCTGCATAAGTCGCCTCTTTTTTGCTCATTCACAAAAAATAAAACAAATTGAAACATAAACAAAAAAAAAACAAAAAAACTGCAACGGCACATTAACGTATAAAGCAAAAACATAAAAAAGGTATCATTTTCTCATCAAAACTACTGTAAAATTCATCGCCATGATCAGTCCACAGCAAATTCCACCAAACATTTTCAAGAAAACACTTTCGAACAACTTTCCACTGACCTTCATCTACTCTACGTCTAGCCACTTTTATGACATATCGATGTGCTTTAGCAACAGATTCTGTCGTTTCATCTAGCTGAATACACTGTACAGTACCAACACCTAGCTTTTAAACGTCTTACACGCAGAAACTCTGATCGCGCAGAGTTTGTGCACTTGACGTAAGAATATCGTATGCCCAGCTCATTACGAAAGATAAACCCATAAAATCCAGTAAAAAAAAAGCATATAAGACTTGTCAATAAAATTAGAATTAAATACAAAATATTTTGATAACACTTTGCCGAATGTTTTCATGATGAATAGTGCTGGTGGGACTTTATACACAGAAAGCAACTCTGTGCATTTCACTATCATTTAGATTGTAAATAAGTGAATTTCATGATAAAATCCCACATAAGCAGAAAAAAATAGTCTATTTAAAAAAAAAAAAACGTCTTAAAGTAAGTGGCAGGATCAGTTTTCATTGTCTCAGCACCGTTATGATCAGCCCAGTGAGTTCTTGACGAGTGCAGTAAACCATTAGAATCCCGCTACTGGTTTGTCTGCAGTTACTATAGATATCCACAAGATGGCAGCAACGTGTTGGTTAACATTAGAACGGTAAGGAACATGGCAGTGAGAGGCTGGCTTGTGATTCCATGTGACTTTATAGGTACATGAGCATGCTTGGGTTGAGCATTTTGCCAGTGTGCTCCCATCGTTCATCCTCTTCTGGCACACTTTCCACGGAGAGCATGAAGGCAGGTGAGATCCGCGCCGTCCGCGTCGGACCCAGTCTGGTCCTCAAGATCAAGGAGGCCAGTCAAAAAGTCTAAACACTGGTCGTAATGAAGCTTCAGCCTCTAGAATATGTCCGGCCTCTCAACTAGGAGTTGAGCTAAGATGCAGGCCTATAATTGTATTTTTTCAGATAACATTTCACAACCTAAAAGCAGCAATTACGATCCATTGGTTCTTGGGAAGGCAGCTTTTGTGCATGTTCAAGGGCATGATGTGCCATCACACCATCTTCGCCCCCTTGTTTATCTTTTTGAGAGTACTTTCAGGAGTGTTTTACATTGATCATAAAAAGTATTTCCTCCCCAATGATTTCATTATGTTTTACATACATTTATATAGTACATAAAACTACAATTGAGCCTTTTGACATTGAGAATAAAAAAAAGTCAGAATGCACACACAGTGGCTCTTAAAACCCTGATAAAACATTGTTTAAACATTGTGTAAACAATCTAAAATTGAAATTTCTCGTGCATAATTCAAGTGAAAAACATTTACTAGGGTGAAAAAGAACAAATATTTAAAAAGTTGCAATAATCTCTTGCATAAATTGTGCACAGACTTAAACTAAGTTTTGGAAACATATTTTGATTTAGTTTCAGCACTTAATTTTCTTAAGTTCACATCTACCACCACCTATGGTGATCTTAACAAACCTGAAAAAAATTCAGGTGTCCTGTAACTAAAGCCCTAGTTTGCAGAGAGGTTAGAAAAGATCAAATGGCTCTAAACGCAAAGATGTCTCCCTCAGGAGAAATAACCCACAGTATTATGTAGGCATTATTGGACAGTAATGACAGTCTGCACTAACTGATTAAAGAAAAATATGGAACAAAGGGACATTACTAAAACCGCATGGTGGCTCCTGGAAACAGGTATCAAGTGTCTGCTAGAAACTGATGATGATGAGGGTTATTCCTCTGACTGTCATTCATGTTGTTTGTGGCTTGAATACAAATAAAATTAATTATAATAAAGCCGCTCCTGAAATCGCCGCAAGTAGGTCCCAACAGGAAGTTAATGAAGTCATATTAAATCCACTGATCATAGGTTTAGGTTTCTTATCTACCAATGTTAGGGTTAGCCCTCAGGGGAGGGGATAAACCCCAGGCATTAAATTAGGTTTAGATGTTAAATCCACTGACCTTAGGTTTCATTACTTTTCTCTCCGTCTCCACATACTACAATGTCCAAAACTTGCGATATGAACTCCTGTCATTAATTGTAAAAATGGCGGCGCCCTTCAGTGGGGTGCCTCTCACAACATTTGAATGGACAGAATGGAAAGATACTGCCAAGATAAGACATGGGATGCTAATACACTCCTACCAAAGAAGACTGGCTGCTCAAATTGGATCAAAGGGAATCAACAAAGTTAGAATAGTTTAAGGGTGTCCACACATATGTAACGGAATTACTCCGACTTTTTAAAACTACTTTTTATAGTCAAACCTTTTCTTGTTTTCCCATTGAGTAGTGCAGGACACATGTCGTGCTTCTTTTCTATGATTTATCATGCTTTTCTTTTTTACATCCCAAAAACCTGAAATATCAACAGGGATGTGTTCACATCAGAACCACTGTATGAAACACCCTCTAATTAAGGTTTGACTATGAATCTTCAGATGGAAGTCATCACTGTTGGCAATGGGAGTCGGGCTCTTTCTCCTTGAATTAAATGCACTTGCATCTACAAGGGAGCTTTTGCAAACCAAGAAACTTTAGCTGTCTTGTTGAAGATTAGAAAATAAGCACAAGATGATCACAAAAGTCAACTTTCTTTTGGTACACTAACTTATGTATACCCAGATGCTGGTAGTTGAAATGACGTTTCTGTAACAGGTTGTTCAGAATTTATGAAGAGACGACATCTAATCAGTTAGGTATAACTTCAGAGGAAAACATTAAACCTAGTTGGAGTGTTTTCAAGCAGTGCAAAACTAACAAGCTGAACTATACTTTAAGATGCTGGTGTCTAAATCAACGATATGATTAACAGGATGAAAGTGCTGCACCGAGATGCAAGCGGTATCTTAGAGTTACACACTCAACTGTGTTCAGTGTCAAAAGGCTTAATTTGTGAGTTTTGACTTGCTATAGATCAGGCAAAACAAGGTGGGTAGAGGAAATACTTCTTATGTGTTTGGGATAGCTGGAGGTTAAGGAGGACGATCAGGCGGTCCTCTCCTCAATAGTGGGCTTGTTGCTGGGGATTGAATGGGTAGCGTACAGGCTCCTGCTGTGACTGTCCACGCTCTGAAAGTAGGGGTGACTCAACGCAGTGAAGGCTGATATTCTCCTGGAGGGGTTGAAGGTGAGAAATTGCTACAGAGGTTGAAGAAAAAAGGGGGGGGGGGAAGCACACAGGAAGATTAGATGGAATAACTAGTAGTCAGAAACATGCAGACGGATTAATTTGAAGGGAAGCCTATTCCACCTACCATTAGCAGGGCTTGCCCTTCCGCATCCATGTCTGGCACCAGGTTTTCTATTGGTTTAGGGGGTCGGGGTGTGAAGGCACTCTGTGGTAAGGCCACTTCTTGAGGCCAGTCTTCAGGTGAAGGTACCCCGACAACACTGTTAAATGATAACGACAATCAGCGATAGGCATCCTTTACTTTTTCAGAAAACATTCCAAGGGGAAAAAGAAGACGGCGTAACTATTTTGCATTTGTCAGTAACAGACTTTTTTTTTTTTGCTTCGTTTTGAAGCAAATTTAACTTGTACTCACTCAAAGATCTTCCCCAGCTGATCCACATCAGAGTTCCCCCGAAAAAGAGGTCTAGGAAAGAAATGAAAAGCAAAATCAGTTTCACTACCATGTGTGGAGCTCTCTTACCAACCCTCTCTGCAAATACAGGTTTTAATGCTCATCTTCCTGCTCTAGGTGAATATAAAAGAGCTTTGACTCAAGGCAACAGGAATGTGAGAGCCTTATGTGAACGTTTGAAGTCCACATGTTGTCAGGATTGTGGAGCAGCATTGGTAAGACCACTAAAGACAGGAAGGAGGGAACCGGGATGAAAAGAGGGAGGGGAGCAGTAGCAGGACTGCTGGTGGTTCCTGTGGCTTTGGGCAGTCTTCGGATACCCGTGGGCGGTCATGGCTCGGCACTGGCACTCGCACAAATTCCAGTAGTCATCATCAGCCTAAGCCTACAAGTCGCCTCACAGGATAGAAAAAGCCTGTTTAACTCCTGCGTGCGTCAGATTTGGCTCCATGCTTCGTCAATGTGAGTAGGCAATTGGGACCTGAAACGCCTGCGAAAGAAAAGCTGGATTATTGTATTACAGAAAGAGGTATAGAAATGAGACTTTCCTGTTCGAGTTCCTCTGAGAGGAAAGGAGGAAGAAGGGCTTTTCTATGAGCCTTTTCACCACGGATCTTAAGACTTGGTTGGCAAAAATCAGATGGGCCTGATTTTCATCAACAATGCCGTTCTTTTTTCCACTCTCTCACCAAAACCCGGATTTGTGCACCGCTAATATTTGGCCTGTCCAGAGAATATCCCACCTGAGCAGTGAATCTCTGCAGCTCCTCTTAAGTTAGCATCTTGGCTGTTACTCTAGTAAATGCTGTCCTGAACAGTTTATGAATAATTATAAAAAACAAACCTTACTTCTTCCATTTTCCAATGGTTGTCTAAACAGAGCTCTGCAGGATGTTCAATGATTTGGGCGTCGTTTTAATACCTAACCTGGCTTTGATCTTCTCCACACAGCCCTCTACTAGACCCGTCCGGAGTGTACCTTCTTCAACATGATGCTGCTTAATCATTAGTGATCTCCAACAAACCTCTCAGACCTTCCAAAACATACTGTTGATATACTGAGATGAAATGGCATGCCGTTGTAACCCTTTTACGAGTTGGTTGACATTTGAAGGCAATTAACTGCACTGAGTTTCTTTATGTAAGGGAACCAGAGGAAAGAGGGTGATATATGTATGCATGGCGCATGCTTTTGGTCCGTTTTACAGCTATGTGCTTCTTTGTGTCGGTTTATCACAAAGTCTCGTTAAAACTATAGCTTGCTGCTGTAACGTGAGAAAATCTGGAAAATCTCATGGTCGTGGGTTCTGAATATCTTTATAAGGTGGCGCATTTCGCCCGTTGGCTTGATGGCCGTTCAAGTGCAAACCACTTGAGTGAAGTCAGCAGTAACCTGCCAGCCACCTTGCACTTCCCTGTGTTTTCCCACTTGCAGGAAGCTCCGCATAGCTGAACACCCACACTTTCCTACACAATCAAAGTCAGGGATATTTTTCACCCGGCGGCATACAATGAAAGCAACCTCTCTGTCATAAGCACCAGAAGTTAAGAATTTGGCACAAGATTGAGTTCTATTATTTAAATTATTTTATCATGTTTTTGTTTGCTTTTTTAATCAACAAATGTTTCTTAGCTGCTGCAATGCTGCGAGACAAAACACCACACATGAAAGTCTTTCGAGTAAAGTTTTGATAAAAGTATTTTTTTTTCTTTTTAAAAGATCAGACCAAACCAGTTTCTGACAGTTGCAACAGGAAAAAAAAAAGAAAAAGAAATCACCTACAGCAAGTTATCGTGCCAAAACAAGTACTGATAATTCCAAGAGGTCCATTTTTAAACCTGAAGTGCTTTGTTGGTTTGTGGTGGGGAATAACTTGCAATAATTAACCTAAGGTTGACCACTGGCATGTGCACAGTCAACAGCTTGGTGCAACTGTGCATTTTCAATACAGGGCACATACATAAACTGTGCAAATGCACACTCAGGCATGGGGACTGGGCCCCTCATGCGAGTGCATATCACATTCGGGCACAGAAGCATGAGTGGCGGCAGTCGAAGGGCCGACACGAGGTTTGGGCAGGCAGCTGAGTCACGCTTCCTTTAGTGTCTGTCCGGCACTGTCCCAGATTCCACTGAGACAACCTCTGGAATGTGTGCACATGTTTGCACGTGAGAGCGTCGATCTGTCTGAGTGGGAATTAGACAGAAATGCAGTGGGTGTTTCAGAAAAAAAGGAAAAAAAAAAAAAAAACCCGCACTGTATGCTTTGACCGCATGGACAAGCAAGTCCTATGCAAACCTGGGGGTATTTCATCCGTGCCAATCTGTGCACACGTCTGCTCACGACTGCGCTCTGAGGATTTATCAATCGAGTCTCAAACTGTGAGAAAGTAAACAAGGATGTAGGGCCTCTCCCAGACCATTAACACACCACATTGAGGCTTTTCGATTTGAGGAATGTCAACAAGCAGACGTGCTCGCCCTTATTCCCTTGAACTATGAGTCAGAAACCATCCTTGCCATGCAGATGCAGACTTGTGTAATATTTGCTTAAATTCCTGCACTCTGTATTCTCATACCAGTGCACAGTTGTTTACTGATTTTAAAATGCATTTTTGCAACGGCATGTTTGAAAAGAAAATGGAAGAATATAGTCAAAGAATTTTCTTTATGTATTGAGTCCTAATTCATGGGTTAAATTAGGACTTTTCTGACGTGTAACAGGAGATAACAGAGAACATGAATGCCCTAAATGCTCACTGAAGCTCTGATAGAAGATTGCAACCCATGCAGAATTTCAACAGGGCATGGAACCAAGAAAACGCATGGATGAACGGTTTCTGAGGCTTCAACAATTGCACAATTTAGGTGCAAACTAATTCACGTTCTTTCTTTATCTTCTCCTTTTCTGCACTTTCCCCTAAACCATCCTTATGCTTTCTTTCACCACTTTTTCGAGGGGCCCTTTGATCTCTGACGGGTGTCCTTTTAAAAAGCCGTCTTAGTCATCAAAACAGAGATATCTATTATTATGGCCATTAAAGGGCTGTGCCTCACCTTCCACCCTAAAGGAAATCTGGGCAGGTGCCAAAATATGAAGACGGCCACCTTTATAAACACAGCAAAGCTTTTAACAGCTTTCTCTGTCAAACAGAGATAAAAAGAAAACCCTATCCAAGATGACACACGCGCAGTCTGCCACCTGCTGTCAAGGAGGAATGTCCAACAGATGCAAACAATGCATTTTTGTTTCAAAAAGAGCTCCACATAGTAAATAACTTTCTAAACAAACAAAAGGAGGTTTGTAGATCCCCCTTTTTATGCACATCTGTGAGAAACCCTTTGGGCTGTTTGTGTTGTCTGAACTCTTCATCAACAGTTAATACCTTTGATCTGCACCTTTCCCAAAGTACGAATGTTTAGTTAAAATGCAACTTCATCACACATTGCAAGCGTACATTTTCTAAAAGATCCAAAATCTACCATTATGATACTGAATACATTCCTCATTTCCTTCCTCAAGTGGAGGACTTCTCGGGGGTCTTGTTCACGGGTGAGGGGAGAATGGAGCAGGAGATCCACAGTCGGATTGGTGCAGCAATCCCGGGAATTACCGGTCGTCTATGTTCCTACCTTTATCTATGGTCACGAAATTTCAATTATAACCAAAAAATTAGATCCTGGATACAAGCAGCGGAAATTAACTTCCCCTGAAGGGTGGGTCAGGCACTCCCTTAGAGAAAGGGTGAGGAGCTCAACCATCTGGGAAGGGGCTCGGAGTAGAGCTGCTGCTCCTCCACATTGAAAGGAGTCAGTTGAGGTGGCTCGGGAATTTGTTTAAAATGGTCACTGGATACCTCCTTTGGGAGGGTCTCCAGCCATGTCCGAAAGGAAGCTCAGGAGAATAGGTCTCTCAGCTGGCCTGGGAACATCTCGGGCTTCCCCCAGTAGAGCTGGAGGAGATGTCTGGGGAGAAGGAAGTCTGGGCAGTTCTGCTGAGTCTGCTGCCTCCTGTGGACTGAACGCATACCCAACCAAAAACCATGGTCAATACTGAAGACCCGGGATGCAGCATTCAGATCAGGAGACAGACTGACCCACAGCAAGGCTAGAAGTGAGTTGAAAAAGGGCAAATGGTGCAAGCAGCGCATGGAGGACCACTTCAACACCAACAACCCACGTAACATGCGGAGAGACATCAGGACCATCATGGGCTATAAGTGCAGTGATCAGCAGCTCAGCAATGACCCAGCTCTCTCCGATAACTTGAACTGTTTCTTTGCACGCTTTGACTCCCCAAAGGCCGGCGGTCTGAACGTCTTCCTCAGTCAGACGTCCCTGCAGCTCACCATGGTCCCTACCTGCCTGAAATCCTCCATCAATGTGCCTGTTGTTTTGTTTGTTCACTTTCTTGGTCTAACAGCTGATAGAAATATAAAAAAAAGGCAACCAAGAGCTAAATGAACAAGGGAGATGAGTGCTATTTGTAAAGCATGTAGTTTCATACCTCCACTCTTACTAAATTTAAAGTTCAAACTGCAGAGTTGGGAAAAAAAATAGGAACAGAAGGAGAAGATATTATGATACTCAAATGTTTTAACCCTGTGTGACCTGTTGAGGTTATGAACTCTCACATGCTTGCATGATGGGGTGTAGAGGACGGTTGGGGAAGGAAGCAGGGCTGCTCCTCCTGGCAAGCCCTGCCCCAGAACGACAGTTCTTATCTGCTATTGCACACACACAAGTACAGACCGACTAACTCATTATACTTTTGATTAGTCACTTTGCCTCGCAAAGGATAGTACAAAAGGATCTTTAGTCTGTGCATATGGCATTTTAGAATATTTTCTTTTTACAAAAATATTGTTTAGTTGTTTTGTTTCTCTTGCAGAAAAGGAATCCAATATTAGTGCCCCCCCCCCCCTCTTGTGAAGTTCGTTAAACCACAAACTGAAATACTTACACCGAGAACCAGAATCTTGGCTTGCATGCTTCAACCACAACAGGCAGCTTGTGTTACTGTAATGGTTTGATAAGCCAACTGAAATGTGATTGCCTATTGCTCAGAAACATCTGTCAGGTGTCATTTGAGGTGATGACGGCTGGTTTAACAAATTCCCAAATGACTCGATGCGTAAACTGTGTGAGGACTTTCTTTAGACCGTCTACAACTACAAATCCAAAGCCTGCAGAGATTTAAAATAGTCTTCCTTTTGTTCAGCCCCCCTAGAAATATAATCCAACAATTGGGTTGGATGGTTTGGACTCTAAATAAAACAAGTCAAATGTTTATGTTTTTTGTGATTCCCTATTGATATACATGATGAGAAAAAGACAAAATGTTGTCAATGATTATTGATCAAAGCTTTTTAATAAGCATATACAAGAGCCGGGCAATCCATGCCCCACCAGTGATATAGTGGAAGGAATTCCCAAAGATCCCACTTGTTAATACCAATTTAAAACGTACCCTTGCTCTGATCGCTATAATAATAATGCTACAAGTAGCCCTTCCATAAGTTGGAATTTCTTTTAAAGATAAAAAGTATAGTTTTGGTGATTTAGTTTATGTGTGAAAGCTTATTAAGAGAAAGAACAAAAAAAAAAAAAGTTTGAAACGCGAAAGGAAACAGACAACCACCAGCCCGTGACAGCAAACATCAAGTGATCACGTGTCAGCGCTCTCTGGGTGAAACAGGGTGAAACTCCGGGTCCTCTGGGTTCAGATGAGGTACTTTCCACAACAGGAGAAATCATTTAGCGAATTTAACCCGTGAACACTGGGCAATTATTAGCTGTATAGATAACCTAACTTAACTTAGATGACAAAGATCAGCTTTAGTTTTGGCAAATTGCACCCAGAGAAGAATACAACGTCTCTAAACAACATTCTTACGCCACAGGTCATCACATCCTCATGGGTGGCCAGCAGGCCTTTGTGTCAGCTCTTAACACAATGGGTCCTTGCACAAGAAAAAGCCCTACAGCTATATACAGTGCCAGCCACATTTAATATTAGGTTTTAGGTCTGGGGACTGAGGTGACCTTTGAGGAAGGTTAGCTCTGAGTCTGGTGAAATGTTTCTGTGTTGGTTGAGACACAACACCCCCCCCCCCCCTCCTCCAATATCCTGATTTTTAAAGACTCTACATATTCACACACTTCTTTAAGGTTCCCAGGGCCAGTAAAGGAGGAAGGGGCCCACAGCATCACAGAGCTTCTACAATATGATCTAATGGCTATGAGGTGTGTTTCCACATGTCCCTCCTTTGTTTCATACCGAGCGTTCCTAAAGCACTTAAAGTCCCCGTAGAGTTTAGAAAACATGTGTGTGATGTAAGAAAGAAATGGCCTTTTCATTTTCTCAAACCAAAAACAGCAGCAAGGCTTGTAGACGACACCTAATGGTCATGAAATCTTAATGACTCCAAGATGCGATTCTCCAACAGAGCTATTTTTTTTAACCTCCGTTACAATCTTGCTCGCTGTGTGTGGGGACAAGATGAATATGAGTCCTCATCTAGTCTTGTGACCAGTGGCTGAAAGAAATGGGCCTTTGTGTCATTATGTATTTATATCCAAGGGAAACTGAAAGGCATGGATTACTAATTAAAAGTTTCTAGAAACTTTAATCAATTTCAAATAAATTAAAGAACTGCCTTATTTGCATTTATTTTTATAGCGATATAAGGGATACCAATAATTGTCCAGTAATTTTATCGACCAATTATTCTGTGACAAAAGATTTATTTTCTCATGTAAATAAATTAATTTAATTGAAAGGTTCAAGCTTTTTCTACATTTTTTGATGTGAGATTATGCCACTGCGATAAAAGATGACTTCATATTAAGAGCACAGCACTTTAGTGAAAGCTCAACCTTTTTCAGCAGTTAATGGTGACAATCACTCTCCTTTAGGGAAAACACACAAAGACTGGAGGACACATGGGAGGACAGCAGCGCCGCCCCCAGGCATGCGACTCCTGTTCAAACCATCCATGAGAGACTTTTTGTTTCTTTCTACTTCCCTATTTTCTTTGTTGCACATCAGTAGAACTTGGTCAAGAGCTGAGGTTAAGAAATTTTTGTGTTTAGACATTTAAATTCACTTTTTCTTTTAACTAAATAATGTTTCCATGGGGATGGGTCCCATGATATTTGTGTCAGTGTGAAAGACCCTGTACATCTATAAAATTACTCTTTGGGGGTGGGTTGTGCACAGAAAACCAATATGGGCTCTTGACCAACTTTCTGGAGGATGCGGTTATTTGGGAATACGAATGGTTGGTTTCATGCAGATGCTTCAAAATTTGTTAAAAGCATAAGCTGATCTTAAAAAGCAGCCAGCATTACATTGTAGTTTGGTGTTGATACTGAAGTCCTTGGTCCAGCCTATGTCTGGAGCCTTCTCTCCTGCTGTCGATTTTGTTTTCCTTCTGCTGAACCTCTTGTAAGCTAAGAAACTATATCAACACTACGTACAGTGGCGAGGCTCCGAAGACAGTTTTAGATGAAAGACGTGTCGGCTGTGTTTGGCTTTGTGCAGACCTCACCTTCTCCTGAACATTTCAGCGAAGATGCAGCCAACGCTCCACAGGTCCACCGGTGTAGCGTAGCTGGACTGCAGCAGCACTTCAGGAGCTCTGTACCACAGCGTCACCACCTGCACCACAAACGGCAGAAAAACTACTGAGCCTTCATTGTAAAAGCACAAAGACTTGAACACTGAGTGACTGCCAGCAGCATTAGGTAAATGTCACCGGCGATGTGGGCTCACACACATACACACTTAAAAGCCTCTCTGCCTCCATCTTGGCCTTACGCAACACATTAAATCATATCTGGCGGGACATGCCTCCAGCTCTGATGTGCAAGTCTTAAGTTTTTTTTTTTTTTTTGCACGGCGGCGTAACAGCTACACGCAATACTTTGCACCGGTTCACAAACAGGCAAAAATCCCATGCAGACACAGTTTGTCTGTGCTCCTGCTTTAATAGACCTAGCAGAAAACACATCAAATACCAAAACAAAGCTCCTCCTGTTTCTCACCATATGTCCTGCACCCACCTGAGGTTTAAAGGCAGCCATTTTGTGCCACTTCGCACTAAGCGTGGTTTCCAAATTTGTCCCTGAGACTCCTGGGACCTCTCAGAGTGATTGTGTGTGCAGCCTGCCTCTGTTAACAGCTACAGTAGGGAAAGCCTCCAGACAAAACTCAGTGACCCCTGGTAAGAGAGTGGACTGGTTCCAGGTGCTTTCCTAAACTCTGTAGTGTTTCTTTCCAACAGTTTTTGGCCGCAGTTTCCTCCACTAAGCACTGAAGAGTGCTTATCGGGATGTTAAAGTCAAAGGTAAACGCTTGTATGTAAAAGGAGCACATTGTCACCCAGTTACTTTTAACTTGTCTGCTTTTGTTTGACCATGATGAAACTCTAATCTGTTTTAGATTGGCACACACAACTAAACTCTTTTGAATATGTAGCATGACAATAGCAATGACTCTTGAAGATATTACACTGCATGGGTAAAATCACAAACTGCTTGCGTCCAAACCTGCACACTCCAAACAGATTTTTTTTTGTTGACATACTGAGTGTCTAGAGGGTCCCTCTGCTGACCACCAGACTTGCGAGATCAAGTATTCACGTGAGAGTACGTATCGGACATTCCACCAACATAAACAAGCTGAACAGTAAACAAAAAACTGTAGCTCAACAAGCTCAAAGAAGAGCTCCGTTTCACTTTCTTATCCATTTTCTGTTCTTCTGAGCCCCTACCATGGGTAAGTACACCGTTAATGGGGTACCGCGCACGAGCTATTTTTAGAAACACAACGTCACGATGACGTCACATCACGTGGTACGCAGTAGGGCAAGCTTGCATAGTCCGCCGCTGTGTCGCTGTAATAGAGACGTGCGTTAGCCTAGGTTTTACTCGGTAAACGACTGCTTTTTCCAAATCTAAAACCATGGTTTTTAAACATTGTTGCTATGGAACGTGCAACAGCAACTCGAGTTACGCTGATCGGCTGCATATGAAGGATGGGTCTTTATATCACGCGGGACGATTGGATGCTGGTCTGGTCGAGCTCTAAGTTCTTTTACTCTTTCCATGCAATATAAGTTTAGCCTGTTTAGTTGTAGTGGACACAAAATGTGGTTACGCTTATACAATAGAGGACTAGTACTTAAGTTGTGTTATCAACCGCTTAAACCACCAGAGTTGAACTGGGCGACTGCAGTTCAACAGATGTGAGACATTTCGGTTTCTCCATCCTAAACACGGCCATCTAAATCCTGTCCAATCACAGTACAGTAGTCGGACAACCCTTTTTTGACGATGCGTCTAGAACAAGCAGGGAGACCCTCAAAGACAGGGCTGCGAGCACAAAATTACGTCATTCGCTGCGCGAGTGAGTCAAATTGTCTCGGTTCTCTTGGAGTATGTAGCGGTCTTATGGCTACCTTTACAGTGGAATAGATAGATGCTATGTACTGGTTTAACACCCAGTACTGTTTATGTGCTTCTCATTGGCAGAATGGGGCTGTCCTACACCAAACTGAGCTACGGGAAATGCACAATGCACTGCCCAACTTCTTGCTTCTGCTGCAATATCCACAGTTTAAACTGACGACTGCTGTGAATGTCCTGCACATCAAAGTAATTAAGTTCAAATTGGCAACCATAATGTCCAAATTGTGGCAAGACATCTGGTGCGTAATGGTTTGACCAAATCAATAGGTTGCAGGAGGTGTCAAAGTTAACCTACTGTTGCTATAGCTCTGAGCAGCCAAGAAAGACATTGGCAGAGCCACTACAGTCAACTTTTAAAAGTGTGAGCTAGCTTTGTGGTTAAAGAGCGTAACGTAGCAAAGACTGTCCATAAAAACATCAGCTGGCTGCAAAACGGATGACAAAAACAAGCAGTACTGAAGGAGTGGAGCACATAGTTTCATCCGAGTCAATAATCACCATCAGTACACGTAAGCCTCTTTTAACAAACGGTTCCCTTAAAAGCCACGGAGACGAGCTCCTCTCCAAGCTGCCTTCGGCTGGTGATAAATCAAGCCGACTTTTTCTTGCAGACCTAAACTTGGAGCAGAACGTCTGACATGTTTTGGCCATATCCTAGCCGGTGGCACAGTCAATCTTTCATTGCTTTATTACACCCTCAAGTGGTTAAACTGGCTCAGTCTTACATAAGTCAGCCCGTACGCCTGTGACTCGACCTCGATTGGCGGCTCTCAACTGTATTGTGAAAGAGGCAGATGGATGGGTCGTGTTGAAGTGCGCTAAGGCACAGCAGATAAATGGACTTCAGCCATGGGGAGTTTTTACACAGGTTATACTTGAAAATGGATGAAAACCAAAATAGGCTCAAGATGATGGGTCTGGGATAAACGGCAACAAGCCTACTTGCTGGAGTGTTGCAGGCTGCCACACTGGTTGCTATGTTAAAAAAAAAGAGGCATACATTTTGATGCAGATCACACCTCAGCTTAAAAAAAAAACTAGGTTTTATTTTATTTTTTTTTACAGACAGGTAAGACGGAAAGCCCCATTTTTAATACATTTTCCAAGAATTAATTTTAAAAAACATTGTTTTGTTTGAACAAATGTAAAAGCACTGGGCATATGCTCATTGAAAATCAATTACAAGTGTCCAGCAGGTTTCTCCATACAGGTTTTGCATGCAACTAAAAATTAATAAACTATAAGATTGCCTCCATTTTTGGATCATCTGATCTGATTTTAATTTAGAACAAATACTTGATGCGTTAACAAACCATAAAGTGAAACTTTTTAGTTTTGATTAATTAACTGAACAGGAAAAGAAGAAAATCTGACTTCAGTATGTGACCTGCCAATCCTAATGACAGCCTGTCAGGGGGAAACTGGCTGATAAACAATAATTTATGATGCAAGTGTAGCAGAGGACAGTCTCTGGCTCATTGGCTTGTAAGGACTCTACTATCATCAGCCTCCTCAGTAGTAGGCATCTGTCCGTCATGGAAGAAAATGTCCAGCAGGCAGTTTCTGGTGAACTCAATTTTTCTTCCTGCATTTCTGTTTCTTAAAAAAAAAAATTAATTCACTGAGGCGGCCTGGTTTTCACTTTGATGGAAAAGCAAACCAATTCAAAGACCCTGACATCTTTTCGTGACAGTTTCATTACTGTGCCATGTTTCTAAACAGGGTAGATAAGGTGATTACAGGGTGACGGTGTGTAAATACCCATATTACATTTAAATATGCCACATGTATATCATGCAGTTTCACAGTTATGAACTTCAAGGGTACTTCCTTGAAATATCAGCTTCATGCAAATCAGAATTATTGAAAATTGTACACGAGTAAATCCTTAACATCTGAGATGCACTGATAAAGAAAACCCCATGGTGTCCCATAACAGTAAAAGAAAAAAAAAAGTCACATTTGTGTTTTAAACTGAATGACACTATTAATAGAGCCGGAGGGTGCATTTTGCAGATGGCGATACTTTCATCTCTGCTTCCTGCTTCACTGGAAACAGAGCGGAAGTTGAGGCCAGTTGGCTGAGATGTAGTGTGTGTGTGTGTGTGTGTGTTTGGGGGGTGGGGGGTGGGGAGTGGGGGGGGGGGGGGGGTGGCCATGTGACCAAAAATAAGACATGAGCTTAGAATGAAGAGACTGTCACAATGAAACCTCAAAGAAAAGCATGAATGGAAGCTACACCAAGGTTTAGGCTACAGTGTCAAATCTAATTTTTTTCTCAACCTTTAAGCATGAATGGTCCATTTTTGTTTATTTCTCTTCAGAATTGATCTACTTTGCTGGTGTTTGTAAGGCCAAGAGAGCTGCCAAAAGAAGGCACTACGTTTCTGTGATAAAAGCAGGTTTAGTTAAATAGGTTTCTTCCTGCAAACTCTTGCAGCTGCAGTTCAACTGCATACAACTCGAGCGACTTGCATGGATTTGACACCCAGCAGAGTCAAAAGACAGCTCTGATATGAGCGCACACACAAAGCCTTCTAGGAAGAACCACAGACCTAGAGCTCAGAGTATATCCGCCTCGCAGTTATTCGAAAACGTGGCCACAAGTGCAGATTAAGGCATATACTTGAATATAACACATGCACAGGTTGCTGAAAATAGATGCAAAGGGATTTGATACAGCATCAGATTGCACCTTGTCTGCTTCTACTGAAGCAACATTTTTCTTTTTCATTTCCCACCTCCAATTTACCATTGCAACAGGTCCAACTTCCCTAATAGGCAGCCAAAGCTAAACCCGATGCCCCCATTTGTTCTAGCTAGAAATTTAGAAAATAAAACTTCTAAAAAGAAGTGTTATTTATTTCAGCTACAGGAGAGAATCTTGTTCCTATAATAACATGCAACCATACAATAATGTGCAGCTCCTGAACAGTTAGAATATGCATCTTTTAATGCATGTTTACATAGGTTTATATATGCAGGCAGCAGATATAAGACGAGTTTAGACCAAAGCAAGTTTACCACCATGTTGCATCACCTCTTTTAACAGCTCTCAGAGGAACTGAGATGATCAGCAGCTGTGGTTTCTAAAGCAAAATGTGTTCCCATTCATGCTTTTACCACTCTGGGTAGCTAGTTTTGAATTATTTATTTATTGATGCCCACATTTTATCAGAAGATGTGTGTTCTGGGCTGTTATGCGTTTTGACACCGAAACACACAACTGTCTAAATTGTTTAAATCTGCTGATGCAGACTTTTGAGATATTTTCCCAGACGTCACAAACGAAGTCTGAAAGGTCTGGCTAAAACAGATCATTCAAAACCTTAGGACACCTCTATTAATTTTGTTCCCATGCTGTAATCTTCAACCCTCCAAGAACATCCAATTCTCTAGCTGTTTCTGTAGACCTCCCTTTGAGTCTCTCAAACACATACAGTGAGATCAGAATGCATGACTAGCCAGCACCGAACAGCTGGCGAGCTTATAATGTCCATGAACGGATTTTGATCACACACACACACACACACACAAGTTTCATGCTCTCTATAAGAGCCCAAAATATTGTGTTTGTCCAAATACATAAACTATTATTCTCACAAGACGGTGCATGATCTGAGTCATACCCTAAACCAACAGCTTAACGACGGTTTTCACTGAGATCATTATAATAACACATCTTTGGTACAATGAAAAAGGACATTCCCCAATTGCAATGTTCCCTTTTTGTGCGTGTCCTTTCCCCTCCTCTTCTTCCGACCACGCTTGCATTCCTACTTCCTTAGTCTCCCTTTCTCACCCTTCTCGTTCTCTGTTCTGCTTCACATATCCCTTCGTTACCCACTCCAGTTTTCCCTCCTCTGTATGTGCGGCATGAAAGCGGATACAGGCTCCTGCGTACAGCACACACCGAATGAGTCATGGGTGTAGAGCGCGTCGGCCCTAAAAGACAGTTATCAGAAGTCGAATTGTTTTGCATTCGAGGCAGCTGCTTTGCATTCGGAGTCTCGTTTTCTGTCTGTCAAACACCCTTGTTCCTTTCGGCATGGCAACCAAAAGGAAGAAAAAGAAAAAAAAAAAACTGGGGAGAGGTCAAATGAAGGCAAATGAGAAAAAAGGGAGGAGGTTGGACTGAGAGACAGAGTGTGTGAGGGCTGACTCCAGATTAAAGGACAACATTTTGAGAATTCCTTTCTGCTGAGAGCATCCTCCCCGCTCACCACCAGGACAATCCTCCACAGCTTTCACTGCTGTTCTCTCATTCCCTCACCCCATGAGGGAGGAAATAACTTCTCCTGCCCCCGAGGACCTCCAGACCTCCTAGGCCAGACCTCCAAGTCTGCCTGTCTTGCAACATCCGGGATCGTGCTACCAGAGACCTGTGCATGCACAATGGACTGGTATGACAATAGGACACGAGTGTGAGTGCGGGGGTGTTTTTGGCATGCGTTTTGTGCGGGTGCTTGCACGTGACTTGGAGAGCACCTGCTTTTACCTGGATGAATGTTTTTCACTGCCAAGTGATATCTGCAAGTGCATGAAAGTTTTTAGCACCACGTTTTTGAAGTTTAAGGTTAGTATGTAATCTGTACATCCGCTTTTCTAATAAAGTCTGACATTGTTTTTTTGTTTTTTTCTCCGAGCAATCAGTTCTCCACACCCCTTTGATTTGGGATCGTAGTAACGTCTCAACAATTTGTTTTACTCCTCAACCTTTCTTAACTTGCTAGGATTTACATATGCATGCTAAACTACAAATTATCAATTATAAAAAGAAATGCATAATTTTAATAAAATTTCAAGGACAATTCTCCTCCTATTGTCACTCCAGATAGTCAGATGAGATCAAATGAAAGCAAATCCAAAATGCACAAATTGTGAGGTAAATTCTCAAAAATGGAGTATAAACCGGGTGCAATCTAGTTTAGACAAAAAAAGATGAGATCCGCAAGACAAAGGAGGCATCTTAACAATGGCTATTAAGGACACGGTTCTCAACAAGAAGAAAGGTGGACTGCTCTCTCCAGGCCACGGCTCAGTGTCTTTCTTAACTGTTTCAATTATTTTTTACTCAAGACATGGCACAATAGAGCGGCAGATGAACAGAATGAACAATTGCCTAGTCAGCAATAATGTGGCCACTGGATTAAACTCTTATATCTGATAAAAATTATGTTTTTTGTAAGGCTAATCTAAAGATGTGTTTATTAAATGAGAATGCATAAAAATTAAACTAAACCGAAAGAAGAAATAGATAAGTAGCGCATCACTGCTACCGTTCAGCTCATGGGGAAGCCTTTTTAGCGGTTGGACATGCTCTTTGGGGCCCATGACGTTATCTCTCATACAGCTCAGCTCTATTAAGAAAGACGTAACCAAAATGACCTGATGTGATTAGGATGACTAAGGCTTAGGATCGCTGGGGTTGGCTGGGTTTGGCAGGGGGCCCATGTTTACATTCCCTCTGAGGAAACCAAGGATGAAAGAACGCCACTGGACACAGACGCACACTCAGAAACAAGTGCTTCATATGCACTAGAGGTTAAAATGACCAAAGCACACGGTGATCAGTTTTAATTCCTACCTAAAGCAAAATAATTAGGTTCAGGAAACCTAATTCTTCACTGACCCGGCTCAGCTGGTTCATGACGACATTCCTGAAAGCACACCCTCACTAATTAAAGTCTTCCTCTCCGAGCTTTGGAAGAATATGAAGCATGAATACAGGCAATACACAGAAGGGAAAGCGGATGTCCTAATAATAAGCAGAAAACTGAATTCAGGGCACAGCAGAACAGAGGCTGTGATGTTGTGTCTCCAGAGAAGCCCGAAGCTCCAGCAGTCAGCCATGCTGTAAACACCATTATTTCACTCCCTCAGTCACTTTCCTCACTTTCTTTTACTTGTTCTTTCCAAAACAAGGCAATCTACAGCTCTAATAATATCCCCTCCCCGGGCCAAGAAAAGACAGACGATGTAAGACAGAGGGGAGGCAGGCAGATTGAGACCAGGGGCTGCTGGGGGTTTGGGGGTGGGGTGGGGGGAGCACGAGAGGGAAAATTGCAAGAGCAGCACACAGACTGTATACAGTAAAACAGAAAAAAGGGGAGCGCTGCAACTGTTGCCAAAGTATGCACAGCTTACAGGAATGCAGCATGGGCCCCTCAGCGAATGAAACAAAGACAGCACAGTAAGTGGCTCTCTCTCTCTCCCCTGTGCTACCACATCCGCACATCATTAGCTGGAAAATTCCTGATATATGCTGTAATTTTTTCTCTTCCTATTCCCCTTTCGGATGCTGCTGCAGACTGGGCTGTAATATCCAGGTGACCGTGTGCACATGCAGCGCATGCATACCCCACTGTCTTGGGAGGAGAGCCGAGATTGTGCCTCCAATGAATACGGTATCTGACAAAGGTGAGCGCGCGCGACACACATTTTTGTAAATATTGCATATCTTTTCATGGGACGACAATGAAGTTATAATGCTTTGATACAACATGGTCAGTGCTGTGAATTTCCTTACCCCTTAAAATAACTTGACACTCAGCCATGAATGTTTAAACCGGTGGTTTAAAAGTGAATACACCCCTAGGTACAAAATGTCCAAATAGTGTCAATATTTTGTGTGGCCACCCTCGTTTTCCAGCACTCCTTCACTCTTTTGGGTCTAGAGTTCACCAGAGCGTCCCAAGTTGCTACTGGAATCCTCCTCCACGATAACGTCATAAAGCTGAGGGATGTTGGAGACCTTGTGCTCCTACACCTGCCACTTGAGGATGCCTGAAAGATGCTGAATTAGGTTAAGGTCTGGAGACATGCTTGGTCAATCCAGGAACTTTACATTAAGGTTCTCTAACAAGGCAGTGCTCATCTTGGAGGTGTGTTGAGGGTCATGTTGGAATTATGCCCCAATAGGAGGGGCTCATGTCCTGCTTCATTAAGTCAGAGTATATGTTATGGAACGACACATTTTCTGCACTATGCCACCGATGATTGGAGCACTGACAGGCTGTCCTCCAACCTCTTCAACGCACTTATCCAGTTTCAAAAGACAGACTTTGTTTATGACGCTGAACGTGTGCGCTCTAATTCTTTGGTTGACCATGGTGATGCCTGTTCAGAGTGAAACCGGTCCTGTTAAACCGCCGTATGGTCTTGGCCACCATGATGCAGCTCGGTTTCAGGGTGTTGGCAATCTTCTTATAGCCTCGGCTATCTTTATTTATAGCAACGATTCTCTTTTTCAGATCCTCAGAGAGTCCTTTGCCATGAGGTGCCATGTTGAAACTTTCAGTGATTGGTATGAGTGAATGTGAGAGCTATGACGCCAAACCTGCCTACCTTACCTGCTCCCCATTCACAACTGAGACCTTGCAGCATTATGAAGCGACATGACAACAGGGAGGAAACATGGCTAATTGGGCACAACTTGTACATTTTCCCTAAGGGCTGTACTCATTTGTTGCCAGCGGTTTAGACATGAATTGCTGTGTGTTGAATTATTTACTTTCACAAGCTTACACAAGCTGTACACTGATTAAATTACATATCTAAATGTAATTTTTAGTGTTGTCCTGAGAAAAGACAAAATATTTACAAAAATGTGAGGGATGTGCTCATTTTTATGAGATGAATTGTAAAGTTTTCTGTGCATGAGGGTGAGCTGATGTACTGAACAGTATGTAGGGATATTCTCCAAGTCTGTGGGAACTTTTCCACACTGCAACCACTTAAATAGCATTTTATTAGAATTTCAAATGTCAGATTAAAAGAAAGTGGTGAACATATAAAATGCAAGATTTTTATTTACTTTTACAAAAAGAAAAAAGAAAAAAAGAAATGAGGTGTGCCTATATAGTTAGTCCATGTGAGTCAACACTTTAGTAGGGCTGTGCATAAAAATCGATATAAAGATTAATATCGATATTTTTAAAAACGATTTAATATCGATATTCTGGCTTTCAATATCGATATACCTCCCAACCTCTAGGGGGCGTTTTTTTTTTATTTTTTATTTTTTTTTTTCCCAGTGTCCTGTCTAGCAATATGGCAATACGAATTGATGTCTCAATGCCAGATAGAGCTCGACAGATTTTGCTTTTACAAGTGGAGCAAACGGCTTTCGCCATAGTGCTCCACTTGATTTATGCTTGTAAATAGCTTTATTATGATTCCTGCAAGGAGAATTTCAAATTATATGGACATGACAATGGGAGAGTAAAGGAAGAACAAAAACTGAAAGAAAAGAAAAAAAGAGTAGAGGTGAAAGAAAGAGGAGATAAAAGGGAGAGAATGATAAAACCTTCTTTGTCTGCTCCATCACCTGGAAAGAGACACAAAAAGAACAGCACAACCAACAGACATAAAGCAACAGATACACTTGAATAACACCTAGATGCCATTGCTAAATCATATATATTATTATGTAAGCTGACATGTGTAATGTGATATTTGAAAAAAGAAAGTGAAAGAACATAAATAAATAAATTACAAGATTACTGTATATAAGTGAACACTTAATACCTGGGACCCAGCACCTGTGGGAGATGTGAAAGTGCACTAGTTTAGGTGAACATTATCCAGAAATAGCTTGATAGTGATTGTGGAGAACCGAAGACCCTAGGGGGCGTTATTACAGCGCAACCATTACAGTTCACAGCGAAGGAGAGCGAGTGAGACGAATTTGTGGAACGGCCGACAGGATTTTAGAAGCTCCTTTGTCCCTAAAATCAGATGTTTGGGCACATTTTTGGTTTCTGTGACACGTTAAATGCATTGAAGCAAATGCACTTTATTTTCCTGTTAATATGTCTGTGATCAATAAATAGAACATAAACATAATATTTGGCTGATTTTGGTGATTGAATCACTGAGCATTAATTCAAAGTAATAAATATCGATATTGGAATCAAATCAAGCTGAGCTATGTATCGAGAATCGTATCGTATCGTGAGCTGTGTATCGAGAATCGTATCGAATCGGCTCATCCTAGATGATACCCAGCCCTACACTTTAGTTTCCCTTTTTTGCAATTACAGCTTCAAGTCTTTTAGGGTATATCTTTGTCAGGTTTGCACACACAGATATTGAAACCTCTGCCAGCCTATCACAAATTAACTTGTGCTCAGTCACATTAAATGGAGCGAGTCAAGAACAAACTAGGTCTGGACTTTAATCGATATTGACATATTAGAAAGAACCCAATCATTCAAACGTTATTCATAGAGCACTTTACAGCGGTTAAAAAGAAAGACAATTAACCATTACAGGGTTATGTTTAAGAATATTGTCCCACTGGAAGATGAATCAACTTAACTTATCAACTTATGCAAAGTATTCCCACAGCATCCACCATTATGGTTCCCAGTGTAGATAATGTATTCAGTGGGATGTGCACCGTTAGCTTTCAGCCAACAGTATTTTGCATATGGGTCAAAAAGTTCAGTTCTGGTCTCATCTGAGCAGAGCACCTTCTTCCACGTGTTTACTTGTGGTAAACTGCAAATGGCACCTCTTACGGCCATCTTATAAAAAGTGGCTCTCCTCCTGCCGCTCCTCCCTTGAGGCCAGATTTGTAAAGTTCATGGCAAATACTTGCCCCGTCAACAGATTTTCCCACCCGACAAGGGAAACTCTGCAGCTCCTCAAAACATACCTCTTGGCCGCTAAAGTTGCCTCCAAGTTGCAGTTGTGTCATAATCTCTACATTTACTGATGAGGGACTAAACAGTGCTGCGTGAGATCAGGATGTTGTTTTATAATCTAACCCTGCTTTAAACATCTCGACTATGTTATCCCTAAACTGTCTGCTGCCTTCCTTGGCACCCAGGTAACTATTTTTTAAGGCCATTGACTGCACTGCATTTCATTTAGAAATATCACAGTAAAGGTGGTAAAGACAAATGAGCCTTCTAAATTGTTTTCTGTAAAATAAATGTAAACCTAAAAAGTGTGAAATAAAATATTATGGATACTTGCAAAGCACTGTACTTATGATCATATGTACGTGAACTTTGTGCTTGTTTGCCAATGTCAAGCTGAGGTCAACCTCTTTGCTCCAGCCGACTGCAGTCAAAGCAGCGAGGATGTCTTTCTTTTTTTTTCCCCCATGTGGAGCCGTTTGAGGAGATATCTAAACATTCCCAGAGTGAGCTGCACGTGCTCTCCTGTGTGCAGTGCAAGGGTTTTCCCCACCTCTCACTCCCTGCTGCCGCTTGCTTTCCTCTCGTTTTCCCCATCCTGAACTGTCCCGTTAATCCGAGCTCATCCTTGCAGAGTTGTTTCATCTTCACCTGTCAGGAACCACTGACCATTAAAGGGCCGATAAGGTGAGCATGTTACAAAAGAGATGGGACATAAAAAAACCTCCTAAACACAGTGATATACTTAATCAGCATGATGCTTAGAATGATATTAGCGTCTCACAGGTGAGAAGACATCAATCTCCACCGCTGTACTACACCAACAGAATGCTGCTGCAAGTCCAGCAAGCAAATTTTTCAAGAGCAAACGTAATCTATACTGCACAGAGTGAGACTACCTCTCTTGGGTTGTAAAAGCCTGTCTGCTGTTTGAGCGCAGGCAGGAAATCTGGTTTCAATTTGTTTAATGCCGTCTGAGATATGGGTGTCTTATTCTGGTAAGAGCAGTGGGAGGGCTATGAGCAGAAGGAACTAAAGAGGGGGAAGCTTTGGGAAAATACCTTTAATTAGGTAACAATTTCACTCCTCTGCATAAGACTCAGACAACTAAAGTTTACAGGAAATCAACAGTGGGACGGTACAGATCTAAATCATGCTTACAATGACAGTGATACTTAAAGGTTAATTTAGACATATTAAAGCAAGCCTCATCTGAGCGAAAGCTCAAAAAGCTTTAGCTTGAAAACTGTGAAAATTCCCTTTGGCTTTTGAGTCATTTAATAAGACTTTAGATGAGCTAAGCAATAATAATAATAATAATAATGGTAACCTTTTACACCAATAATTTCCTCACCTCATCTCAAAATAATCACCCCTTAATTTCCTTTTATCTTAAGTACTTTAAAAACGCAAACACGAGTCTGACAGAAATAGCTAAAACAATAATCTGGGGGCATTCCCCTTGATACTTCCCAGATCTAATTTGACAAGCGACCACACGCACATGACATGCATGGGAGTGTTAACTAATGAGAGTAATAGGACCCTCCACTTTATACTGGAATAGTTTCCAGTGTTTGGTTGTTGCAGAATGACAACCAAACATGGGTAATCTAATGGAGGTTATCTTTTGAGCACCCACCTGACCTCTAATCCTGTGTCACTGTATGATCTGAGAATGTGTTCCCAACTGAGCTTATACTAACAGGAAGAGCTTCCTTAAATGGAGCTGGGCTTCTTTTTATAAATGTTCTCATGAAATTTTGCTAAACACATACTGATTATTTTTCCACACACTGATAGTGAATATGATGACTTTGCTATGGGTAACAGACCAACTACTGAATGTATAACAAATGAAAAAACAAGCAAATATAATTTCAAAAACGCAATAAACAAAAAACAAGTTCATATTTCTATGTTCAAAGGGGCGAGGAAGAGTTATAAACCCATTACAACTGACCCATTTCCAGCAATAACATTATTCCAAGTACTTCCTAGTCCTTTGTTATAATCAAGCTAATATCTATAATACTTTCATAATAAATGGTCTCATCCACTTTATCGTTATAAAGTACAATGCTTTTCACATTTGCATGCCAGTATAAGCAAGCATCAGTAAGTAATTCCACTCATAATTATCTAATGTGTCTCAATATGTGTTGTTAATGACATCAATAATAACTGGAATGTAAATGATTCATTATAAAACAGCAGCACTAATAGCTGATCATTTCCCATATTATTCAGAATGAGAAATACTTTAATACTTTAATGTGCTGTAATGACTGTAGAATAATGACTTAAACTGTTTTATGTCTGAACATTGCCTGATCTCCATATTTACATCGTGCCACAACTTCACTCCACATACCGATATACAAAAGCTCCTCCTTGTAGTTCTGAATTTATAAGTTTTAAACTCACACTTGTCTCAAGTCATCAAGTCCTCTCAAGCTTTGGAATGTTTTCCGGTAAACATTTATTTGGAGCTTTAAACGTTATAATAATGGTTTGTAGCTCCACTATTTTGAATTTTAACTTTTTCGATTTTATGAATAATGCGTTTGTGTGGTCGTAATAATCAACTTTATTAATCATCGTTGTTTGTTTTTGCAATGTTATTAAAGATTGCAATGAAGATTTGTAATTGTTGCCCAATATCTGCAAAATAACCAAGTAAATGAGGGACCAGTACAGAATGTGGAAAGCTTTTTCTTCCATGACATGTTTGGCTTTATTCAATATAAAGAAACGTCTCAACAGTTTACTTTTTATCTATCTAATTTAAAGTTTTCAGTTAATTTTATCAATAATAATCCCAAGAAATTTGTATTAATGTGCTCTTTCAATATTTATCCCACTTAGCTGTATTTGGATTTCTACATGAGATGTACAGTTCCTAAATAGCATTATTTTGTTTTTGGTCAGGTTTCAGAACAACTTATTTCCATCAAACCACATTTTTAGGTTGTTCATGTTTTTTGTGAACAATTGCTTCAGATCACCTCCAACAAAAAAAAGACTACAGTGTCATCTGCAAATATAATACAATTGTCATACTCTCACAAACATGGCACATGCCATTTATATACATAAATGTCCAATTTAACAGTCCCTTTAATCCCATATATTTCCAGTTAATTTACTAATAAATTATGATTTACTGTCAAACTGCTATATCTGTTATATCAAGAAATACTCCCATAACAAGGTTATTTTTGAATCAATTGCAGACGTAATTTCTTTTATAGACTCCAATATGTTTAATGTTGTTGATCATTGCATTTGGAAATTAACCACTGTTGAAAGACATGTTACTTATAGTTAACTTCCCTCAATTACCTGCTTTACCAACTCTATGTCAATTCTATGCAGGTCTGTGGACCTTTTATTGTTACAATTTTTTAACATCAAGTCATTTTTCTGTCACTGGACAGAGAACTCAGACTTTGATCAATTGTTTGGTCCATTTTTTTAACTTTACTACATGCTTCTGTGAGGTCTTTAGACAAATTGAGTCCAAGATTTAGAAATTAAAAAAAGTAAAAATAAACAAATAAAATAAACTGAAGCTTGTGACGTGACATTTTATTTATATACACATTTTCAGTTCCCCTATTGACAAAATATTTTGGGTACTCAATCTTACTGGTGGTATTTTTTATAATGCTATTTAAGATATTCCAAATTTCTTTCATATTGTGTTTATTTTCGTTTAGTACGTTCTTGTAATGTTACGGTGGCCAGGAAATGCAAACCAACAATGCAAAATCTGAAACACTTTTACAAAGCTTGAAACAAATTCACATTTCAGAAAACAATTCAACAATGCAGAAAACAAATTTAAAAGTTCCATAAAAAAACATAATTTTAGAAAACACATTTACAACATGCAAAACACTTTGTAAATTTGTTTTGAGAATTGTAAAAGAAACAAAAATCAACCGGAAAGGGAGGGACTGTGCCAACCCCGAAGGGGCGGAAGGACCAGAGGCACCGGGAACATCTCAACAACCGAATAATGTTAGTAAATTTGTTTCGGGAATTGTAAAAGTGTTTGGCATGTTGTAAATTCGTTTTCTGAAATGTCAATATTTCTGTTACTTGTAAAGGTGTTCAGCGTGTTGTTAAATTGTTTTCTGAAATGTGAATTGGTTTCAAGCTTTAAAAGCAAATTGTTTCAGATTTTGTATTGTTGGTTTTCACCTTCTGGCAACCGTATGTTCATACTCAATATAGGAACCAATTAATTTTCGTTATTCTTATATACAGATTGTGCTTCTTTAGCATTTAATTTTATGGAGCATATTTTTTATGTATTATATAGTACTATGTTTGCATCAGTATTTTATATTTCCAGTCTGAAGCAGGTGCCACTATACAGTGCCTTGAATTGCATTTTTACTTCTTAAGTCTTATCTAAAATGGTGCTTTACAATGTCAGACAATTCATCAAATGATGATATTATTGTTAAATATTAAGGCAAGGATATTCAGTAAGATTACCACCACATTGTCCTCCCTCCTCACTTTGTCTGATGTTACAAAGCATCCAAGTCTCTGACCTTTACTCTCTTGGGGATAGTCATTTACATCAGGCATGGGCATCTGCTGCAGTGAGCCTTTATTCAGAAAGCTGAATATATTTTTTGCCAATGCAAAGCAGGAATTTACTAGGCTAAAAAAATATTCCAAACCATTCTTTGACATTAACATAACACA
This sequence comes from Fundulus heteroclitus, assembly GCF_011125445.2. NCBI lineage: Eukaryota > Metazoa > Chordata > Actinopteri > Cyprinodontiformes > Fundulidae > Fundulus > Fundulus heteroclitus. The sequence goes on along the minus strand of NC_046373.1, from coordinate 10,579,728 downwards.
GACTAACATATCAACGACAACATACTTGCTAGTTATTTCGATAGCTCTTGTTTGATGTTTAGGGTTGTTGCCCTTGCAGAAAGGAAAACATTTGCTCTGGATAATACTTTCTGATATACGTCACTGTTACGATTGGATTTTGGTTTAACACTTTTGATAGAGATACGTTTATCAAATGCACGTGCAAGATAATTAAGCAAACAGGACTTTAACTGGACTGCCTCAGAGTGACAAATTTAGTTGGAGTTGAGTTCAAAGATCCAAAATGTTGGGTTAACTATACATTCACTGCGGCGAAGGAGTCACAATCTTGAGATGATTGGATAGTTGTTTAGCTGATTTTCTTACTCCAAATTAAAAGATGAAAACTTTACTCATTTCCAACAGACTGATCATCAATGTGCAAATAAGACAAGAAAATTCCCTCTACACCCCACCATCAGTCAGCTCATCCCCTCTGCCTGTCACTCACAGTCGTACAAAGAGCTCGTAGCCAGAATAGGGTCAAAAAACCAGCAACAAAACAACAATCCCTCAGGGACTGCGGGAGCAGCCTAATCTGGGCCTCATACCAGCCAATGGGTGGTCTTCCTTTCCTCCTTTCCCCATCGGGGAAACCGGGACATGATCGGTGACTGATGCCGACAGAGCCATAGGTCAGCAGAAGCTATGGAAGCACCAAAACTCTGCTCAGACATTTTTAATACATACAAAGGCTGACTGCACACTTTCTCCGTGACATGTCATCAAGCAGGCAAGTGGCTGGGTGAGAAAGCTAATTCATCACAAGAGGAGAAGTGTTAGTGTTGATATCTCATCAGCAGAAAGTTTAAAGGCACTACTTTCAGTCAGCAACACTGGGGAAAAAAAGAAGAAAAAGAAAGAGGGACTGTTTGACAACTTCATGCAAATGATCCCTTCAGCCATCTTGTCATTCTAAAAGCTCTAAATGAATCACTTTGAAAGTGAGAAAATCGCCCTGTTCGCTTAAGCAACAGCAGTTCTCCAAAGCCCATCTGTCTGCCAGTAACGGTGGCTTTAGGTGACTAAATAAGTAACTGCTGGTATGTTGGGCAAAGGGGAAGATCCTCTTAAACTCTGTTTATATTTGTGTACATATGCACGGTGTACAGTGAAGATTAGGTGCTTTTATTAGCAAGCGGAAACAAAGAATGAGTGAATGGAGATTTGTGTGTGTGTGTGTGTGTGTGAGTGTGTGTGTGTGTCCGGTTAACAGGGGGATTCCAGGCGCAGGGAGATTCATCTAGAGCAGGGGTCAGCAACCTTTACAACCCATAGAGCCATATTTGCCTTCCTTAAGGATAAACCAAATTTGTTTGGAGCCAAGAAAGCAACATGGCTCTTTCAGACAAAACAGTTTTAGTAGCTTTTAGAATAATTTATTTAGATTTAATAATAAATTCATTTTGTTTACTACATTTTCTTCAATTTTTGTTGTTGTAGAAAACGATGTAAAAAAAAAGCATGTAGCTTGCAACTTACTGGCAGAAAAGAATATTCCTTACACGTCATTCTTGGTGGAAATGTTATGCATATGTTGCATGAAAATGCTTAGGAAAAACTGCTGAAGGCAGAATTTTAAAGACCCCTTTACATTTAAAAACGTTGCTCAATCCTTTAGCATTTTTGGCCAATGTTATCAACAGCCACAGTGGAGGGTCTAAAGAGCCACATGTGCCGGGTTGCAGATGCCTGATCTAGAACCAAATATCCAGTCCTCACGTTGCAGAGCTCTGCACGAATGCACACACCGAATACACACATCCACTAATGCTTGCACACACACACACACACACACACACACACACACACACACACACACACACGCACACCGTTTTTGTGGCCTAATCTGTAAAACAGAGGAAGGAAACGAGTATGTGAATGAGTGTGAAAGCACATTTAAAAGTGTCATGCGGGGTTTCAGGGTAGTTTTAGGGACTCGATATCTTGTTACTTCGGTCTGATGGTGAATTCCCGGGGAGGTGTTTAACCAGCAGCAAAAAGTGTCCCCGTCTAGTCATAAAAAAAGTCAAAGGAGACAAACCCTTTGGTGAAACCACTGATACACTGACTATTGTGTAACACATATGTAAATTACACGGTAAACCGTCTCCTCTGCATCTTCGTAGTGAATCATCAAGCATGGTGACAAATTAGAGAGAGAAAAAAAAACGAGGAAGTATTTGACTCGATCAAAAGACCCTTCATAATTCAAAGACAGTTTGCTTTGCATTAATAAAACAGTTTTTAACAAGAGGATCTCCTTAAAACTGTTCCTGCATTAGAAAAATTAGAAAAATCAGCAAGTTTCATCCTCATTGAAAGTAAAACCTAAGATTTATTTCCTTTCTAAATTACTTGACATTAAACATATAATGGATGATCATTTTCTCGGGGGGGAGGGGGGGGTCACCTTATCAATTGGGTGTCCCACATGCCAATCCTTGTGACGTACACACGTAACGCCAGTGTGCGCGCTTGTTCCTTGTTAGTTTCCACATGCTGGCTGCACATGCACACTTCTAGTGTTTATGTATGCGGTTAGCTTCAATGTTAGCAGTTCACTGCTGCTCTCACCGTATATTTTGAAAATGGCTGAGAGTCGCAAAAAGCAAACTGTCTTAAGTTTATGAGAATAGAGGAAGTCCTCAGAAGAAAAAAAAAAAAGACCAGATTGTGTTTGGGAGCTTTTTTTTTACATGATTCCCATAAGGAGCGGAAGGGCAGGTAAGATGTTCTTGCGCATGCGCAGTTATTCAAAAAGGGACTTGGGTGTTTCTTGGTTATATTTCTGAAAAAATCATCAACGCTACCTTTAAGGAAGTACTGATATAGAAAAAATAAGCAAACTTTCACTGTAAAATGTACATGAAACATTTCAAGTATGTGGAATAATATAGAGGATCCACCCATTCATCCATCCCAGGGTCACTGGTGCTTGTCTCTAAAAGTCACTGGACAAGAGATGAGGTACACCCTGGACATCTCACCCGCCCATCACAGGGCACCATAAAGACACACAGGACAAACCATACATGTACACTGATACCAAAAGAGTATTTAGAGAGATCAATTAATCTAACAGTCATGTTTCTGGGTTGTAGGAGGAAGCAAAGTACTTGGACAGAACCCACACATGCACAGGGAGAACATACAGGATAATATACACTTCTCTAGAAAATAACCTGCCTTCTTACTATCTGTGAACTATAAATAAATGATATGGGTTTCATGTCAGCTCAAACGCTCAGTGAGGAACATGCATCAGGTTCACCTAGAGAATATTTCTGTGTTAATTTCCAATTTACTTTTAACCCCATGTTGACTTGCCTAATATAATGCCTATTATAGGACATCTGTTAAAATCCTTTAAAACATGCAGATGAAAAATCACTAGTAATAACAATTAGCAATAAGACAGGGGCATGTTTACCTCTGTGTTTACTTCTTTTTAAACACAGAATAAGGACTGAGAAAACAAACTGCTGCTAAATTGAAATGTTTCCCTTCTCTACTTACATTGCACTTTGGCTGCTCAAGTTTAGGCAGATGGCCTTCTTTTGTACTCTAATGGTACAAGCATTAATATTTTCTGGAAGGAGGTTTCTGTGTATTGACCTCGCCCCATTTATTAGTTACAGTCGCTTGGTAACGGTATGCAGCTAGCGTTAAAATTAATTAACCTCTCTATTGCTGTAGTATGATTTCACACTGATAATATGATATATGTGTCCTTTATTCTAAGTACATTTATTCAATGGGGTGGGGGTGGGGTAACCCATCCAGGAATGATTTTGTATTAAGAAAATCACAGGTGGCAAAACTTCTGTTCCAACTCCTTTCAACATGGTCTTTTTTCTGTGTGGTTAATCATTTCTGTGTTGATGGGTTTTAGACCATTAGCTTGTTGAAAGAGTTAATGATGATCCATTTTTGCATTACCAGTAGTGTTTATCTAAGACTAATTTAAAATTTCCTTTTACTCAGAGTTCATGACACCACGTACTCTGACAAATTTCCCAGCGTATTTGGTAAAGAAAAAAGACAGCATCTCTGATCTCCCACCATGCTCTACAGTTGACTTGAGGTGCTTTTCATCATAATTGCTTAGTTACTGAACCACCTGGATTGCTTGTTGCTGTCATAAAAGTAAATCTACTGATCGAGTGAAAGTCCCGGTAGAGTTTAGCAAACTCAAAATTTACATTCATGATGGTAGTACGCGACAGGCTTGATTTCCCCCAGCATCCCTCTCAAACAAGTAACGTCTAATGGTTGCAAGAGAGACATGGCGACCACAACCTTTGCTGCAGATCTGTGAGATTGAGATCCCCCCCCCCCCCCTTCTCTCTAACTTACTGTATGTGTTAGAAAGATAAAGATAGGTTTCTGCTGAAGTTAGTGGTCAGTGGTTAAAATAAATGGAGCTCTGTGTCATAGCACATTTATACACTGGGAAAATAAAGTCATGGATTACTGTGATGGAATTCGTAGAAAATCCCATCGACATAAAATTGTGAAGTATGAAAAAAAAATTCAGGTATATTTTTTAATTTTATATTTGTATTATTAGCGGTACCAGAAATTGTCCCGACAGTGTTATCTGGATTTCTTAACATTAATTTAATGTGAGATTATGTATCCGCGGTAAAAAAAAATTACAATCTTTACTAGGATAACAATTAATGTGTTCATTACTGTTTATCAGCTGTAGTTAACATGGAGTGCTTGCCACTTTCCAAAGAGCAGAGCTGCTGAGGTGTCACAGAGCATTAGAACAGATGTCTCCATATTGATGTTAGTTAACGTTAAAGTTTAGAAATACATTGTATAAAAACAATATTAATGGTGTCTTTAGACAGCCGTCTGAAATACCACCTATGACTTGCAGGTTCCTTGACATTATGCGACATGTCCACTTTTCATTGTGGTTCGTAAGCAGCAGATTTGAACCATGGCCAGATATTAAACACAATACAGATTTTATCCTGTATAAATTTGTGATTTCAAGGTCTTTTCACAAACAAATTTGTTTGAAACCAACTAAACAATTTAATAGAAACAGGCTTAAAGGCTTGTCTTTGTGTTCAAACTAAAACAAAGAGCTATGATTAACATCATCATGCAATTTAAAATGTACTTTTATTAAATGTATCCTTTTGCATATAAAAATGTATCTACTCCATTTAAAAGCATTATGGTGGAATTGATTTTTTTATGCAGGGTTCTTCATGACTTTGCTCTCAGCAATAAGATGGATGACCTTTTTAAATCATCCCCGAAGACTGACCTCCTTTTTTAAATGTTTTTCTGTTTTTACTCATTTATAGTTGATACCGCTTTGCTTTTTGTTGTCTTATTAATGGTTTTACCATCAACACTCTATATAACTTAAGAGTCTGAATAACATAAATAGAGCAGAGGGAATTTTACAATAACCTCCCAATTTAACGGATTTTAAAGTCTTTATCTCTGTTCTTCAGCTGTACATAGAGCATACCTTAGCAATGGCTGGAGCCTGCAGTACATGAATCCACTAACATCACTCAAAACTCAATAGCTTTTCTGACTGTAATTTCCCTTTTTCTTCTTGGTTCCCAATTTTGATTGGTCATTTGAAGCAAGTCCGCTTGTTTCATATAAATGCAAATAGATCTTGAGGAAGAAAACTTAGGTCAGTTGACTAACAAGATGACAAAGCTATTACTAAAAAAAGCACAGGTATTTATAGCCTTTGAACTTTTTCACAATCTATCATGTTACAACCTCAAACTACAATGCATTTCCTTGGGATTATAACGATAAAACAACATACTGTATTGCATAATAATGAATTTCTTTTTTTTAATATAATCAGAAAAGTGTAGGATGCATATGTTCTACTACACTTTTACCCCGATAACATTAACTAAAATCAAGTGTCTTGCATTCAAAAGTCATCTAATTAGTAAATAATGTCCATCTTTGTGTAATTTAACAAAACAACAAAAGGCATCATGAACACCATGAAAGACAGACAAGTCAGGGAGAAAGTTGTCCAGAAGTTTAAAGCAGATTTTGGTTTTAAATACCTTAATGATCCAAGAACATCTCAGAGAGCACTGTTCAATGCAGCATCTAAAGATTAAAAGAGTATAGCATAGCAGCAGACTCACAAGGGTCAAAAATGAGGTTTTTGTGACACTTGAAATGATTTTGTGTGACTTTAAGAATGGTACAAATATTACCGCCAGCACAGATGGTTTCTCTGAAAAACAAATGCTAAAGAGAAGAATCTTACTGACAAATTAAAATCTCCTTTAAATGGGAAATAATTAGGTATAATACAATGTATTTGCTTTTTATTACCCAAGACTTTAATCTAGATGCACTTTATTTCAAAACATCCAGCATCTTTTACAAAATGAAAACTTGGACACAGCCATTCTTAAGTTGGCTAAATAAAGCAAGCGTTCTGAATATTGAGACTAATGTCCCATTCTTATTACCAAGGACAATCTGATGTTTGTTGTGGGGGGGGGGGGGGGGGGGGAGTAATTAAAACAATCAACCCTCAAACATTTTGGAAATGAAAGATCCACGATCATTCCACAGAATTCTTGAATAACTTATTTAACAAAATGTGTTTGTGCCACTGACTACGTTTAACTTCATGAAGTTAATGGCACGCTTGAAAAAAATAATTTGACACCAATCACTACAGTATTGATCAAACTGACAAAATGCCAAGAAGCCCTTGGAAACTTTGGAGGAGTCGCAGAGAATAACAAGAAAAAAAAGACTGCAAAAATTTTTGAGACTTTGGTTAAAGTCCACCTTCCCGTTGGGCAACAATCCCAGTCAAACAGGGTTAGACCGTCCAGACAAAGCCCAGGTTTAAATCAAATTAAGAATATGTGGCAAGCCTCGACAATATACAGACACTCAATCCAATTTCACTGTGTATGAAGTGTTTTAGAAATGAAAACATTTTCAGAAATTTCTGTCTCTAGACATGGAAACTGACACAGACAGAGAACCAGAAGATAAGCAGCGTTAGATGTATTTGTAAAAATAATAAAACTGAACACTGTTTATTATTTTCCTTCCAGTTAACTATGTACAACTAGGTGTTGGTAGCAATGTACTTAATGTATTAACATAAAAAGCATTGCTGTTTGTAACGTGACAAAATGTGAAAATATTAAAAAGGTTATTACATTTTCGCAAGGCCCTGCGTAAATTGTTTGACACGCTGAACTAAACGAACCTATATTATGTCGATATATTGAACTTTTTAGCCAAGAGATGTGTTTAGAACCAGATGATCTTCTTTTATTGGCTGATGTTAGAATTAAAATTAGAAATTGTTTATAAAAGTAATGTACTTCAGTGGCTGGAGACACTAATCTTCAAAGTCCCTTCTCTCCTCATGCCAAGTTCTTCCAATGACTCTTTTCAGTGTCCCTCTCTAGATTATCTGGTCATCAGAGCCTCGAGTGCAACAGTTAGACATCAAAGTGCCGACGGAGGGAAGGGAGGGGTGTTTGTCTCTACTCGTCTGTCCCATCCCTCTTTGCAACAGCCACCGAGGGATTCGTGAAACACGCTACAAAGGGAGGGAGGAGGGGTACCTCACTCTCACTTTACACAGAGAAACCCAACCATTTGGCAGATTTCTTCCAAGCTACTCTCTGATGCCCTGGATGTGCCAACCTAAACATATAAGACATTTTTATCCACATGTAGACACGCTTAAGGCAGTGTATGTTTGTCTATCAATAGCTGTTTTAAGAGGGGATGCTTTTTGTTAAGTGTACAGACTAAAAGCATGACTGTAAAAAGTAAATGCTTTAGAACCTGTTTGATGTATAAAAGGTACGTTCACACCCAATGTGAATGTACCAGCTCGCTTGACTGCATCATTAGATTAGATTAGATTCAACTTTATTGTCATTACACAGGTACAGGCAACGAAATGCAGTTTAGGTCTAACCAGAAGTGCAATAGCAGCAAGTGCAGGATAAAAAATGGTTCCATACGGACATGGATATGTAGTGAATAAATATAGAGATGGATACTATTATAAACAGAATTTTACTGATAGATTTGTCCTATGAGTATAATATATAGATAACTAGTATTGTGAAATAATTTGCAGCTGGATGTGTACCGAATATAATATAGAGGTGGATATTACTATAAATAGAGTTTTACAGATATGTACAGATATGTATATATAGATAACTAGTATTGTAAACTAAATTTACAGCTGGAAAATAGTAGGGGTGTTTATCTGCTTGCCTATTTCTCCTTCCTGTTGCACTCTCCATGGTGGACATGGATTTTACTGAGCAAGTGGTGGTGCTGTAATGTGATGGGGAAAGCCGAAACACGGCGTTGGTGTCCCTGGGTCCACCATGTCCAGAGACGCAACAAGTTCACATAAGTAGCATCACTTGGAGCTGCGTCTGGATGACGAAGCTCAAAGCTTCCAGCTTTACTTCTGTCTATCGAAGATCCAGCATGAGGAGCTGCTGCTCTGCGCCACGGGACGGATCAACGTCAAAGCCACAAACTACAGGCGTCTTCAGTCAGTAAATAAATCATTGCTCAATAGAAATATAGCCCAATTGTACCGTCTAAATATGTAACACATGAAAGACATTTTTGTGTTTAAATAAATGAACTAGGAGGACTCAATGTGACAAATTGACAGAAAAGTTTAAATTGTTGAACTTGCACAAAATTTCTCTTTGCTCTAGACGCGTCGACCATGCCTATTTGCAGTTTCGCTTCATTCTTTTGACCCAATTTGCACCGTGCTCGTCGCTCGAGATGTGTCGTTCATATTGTGGACCGTTAATTTACTCCTGAAGACACCCTTACATTGAGATAACATGTAAATCACTCGCTCCATTCACGTTTGATGTGAACATACCTTTAGACTGCTGTCATGTTTCACATTTCATTTAATTAAAATGTGACTGCGCTGACTGGATCAAGCTGGAAGCATTTGGCATGTATATTCATAATTATTTTTTATACCAAAGACCTACCCAGGGATACCACACAGTTATTCGTGTATTATTTGGTTTTATAGCATTTGTGATTACACATACAAACACAAACTCACCACAGATGTAAGCGCCATCTGGAAGCTGTAGATGCGGGCTAAACCAAAGTCTGCCAGTTTAATCTGACCTTCACTGGTCACCAGAATATTCTGGGGTTTCAGGTCACGGTGAACCACGCGGTGCGAATGAAGGAAGTCCAGCCCCTGAAGCAGCTGATACATCATATCCTGGAAGTCAACAAAATGGAGAGAGCAAAGATGAGCTTGTTATGAACATCACAAAGACATGTAGAAAACGAGGGCATCTCTCAACACAAGACAACTCAGAAAACATATTTGAAAACTCCGATTACAAACTCGTTTATGGTGTGCTTCTCGGATGGGGATTCAAGAGAAGCGTGTGACGCAGGGGGAGGGAGGTGCTTTCGGCTCTGTACACTCGCTTGTTGTGTGCAACATTTTTTTATTCATAAAACACTGAAATGGGTGACCTTTTCAGGGACAGCTTTTGCCGGGGAAAGGTCGTCCAAAACTGGGACCGTCCCCAGGAATTGTGAAAGTCTGGTCTCCTTAGCCTGCACCCCAGATAATCTGAACCAGTCCCTGTTTGGGTATCCCTAGGCTAAATACCATTAGCATTTCAAGCTAATAGCTGAACATTTAATGGCATTTTGTACTATACAAACAATGTAACAATAACTTTTCTTCTAAAAGGCACAAGTGTTATTTTTTTACTTTGGGTATGTCTAAATATTGCATGCAGGGCAGCCATATTGGATTTAAAGTCGGAATTAATGAAAAGCCTCCGACTTCGCCTCTTAGAGCCTTTCATCCTTCATCTAATTATGCAGCGCCCAAGGACCAGAACAATTTCTTGTTATTTGACAATCTGGTGTTACTGTAAGAAGTTGGCATGTACTTTACTGGTAATTAATTTTCTTGTCTATGTTTAAGCTGTACAGCATACATCAGAGGATTTGTGTTGGAAAGTTCATTTTTTTATCTGCAGTTTTGTGTGATTCAATGCGAGTCGTTCAATTTGATTTCAAGCAACAGGTATCTCCAAAAACCTCTCTCTGAAACAATCTGATCTCCACAGCATGGCAAACTATTCAACTAAAAAAAGGTTTGAAAGATAGCAACCTGCAATGTGGACTTTAAAATAAAAGCTGACCCACTCTGGTAGTGAGAGAGTTAACGCGAAGAGGCCCGTGTCTTTTCTCATCGACTGTGGCAGATGTTTGATAACTGACGCACACACACCAGCATCAGAAAAGAGGCCCCTGCTTTGTGCAAGCACAGATCTCTGTTACTTAGCAGCTGTCCTTCTTCAGTTAATTGGTTCTTGCTTTCTTTTTAATGCCCAAAACGCTGACCTCAAAAACGGCTGTACCGTAGGCACCGCATCTATGACAAAATTTCAAAGTTAATTGTTGTGAACACGAATGAACAGGGTCAAAACTAGCTCAGACTTGTCCTTTTCAAACCGGAATACTCTCAAACAGGTCCGACACCTATAAACAAATAAGTTATTGCAGCTAGTTTTTTCGCTCCCTCTCTGAAACACATTCTTGCTCCAGATGTACACCCCGTAAACCACCTCAAAGCTCTGCACCGAGACCCCACAAGTGACATGGACTTGAGCCCACAACTCTATTCAGTAGCCCACCAGCTGGTGAGTGAGTCAAAAGGAAAGGGGTCTGCGCACTCAAGCAGAAATGATCAGCAAATGGTGCTGGGCTGGCTGCTGTTTTGGTCACACCATACAACTCTGGATGCAATGACTGATGTGCTGCTATACACAAACAAACAGAAGGTCCCCTCAGTTTTTTTTTTTTTTTTTTTGGTGAAATTGTAATGTGTATCGTATGTACATGTGCGCGTGTGTGGGTGCCCCCATGACCAAGAACAGGATGCAGTAACAGATCTTCCTTTCTGCATCTCCATCCAGCCATGACCCGCAGAGAAGGGCAGCAGACAGACAGGGCCGTAGGACAGAGGCAGGCGGTTGGTCATTTCGTGTGCACGGCTGTTTGTGCGTGTGTCATGGGGGCCGACACAATAGCATTCCCCCACCCATCAGTTCCTCTCTCCTTTAAATAGTCATTTCACCGTGCTTCCTTTCAACAGGATTTCCTTGTAAACACCAATTATCTCACAAGTGTGATTCCTAAACGTTAACAATCATAGTCTCCCTGGCCTTCTTTATTGTATCCCAGTGAAATATTGTTTATTGTATTCATATCCGCTCAACTTTTCCACAATGCCAAATTACAGCTACAAACACCTATCCATTTTATATGTAAGTAAATGACAAAGCCACAAAGTACTTAACGCGGCACCAGTCTAAGGTCTTTTGCAGCCTTTGGCAGGTTTTATTTTTTTCTTTAACTCCATCCATCTTCTGTCAACTGTGATCAGCTTCCTAGTACCGGCAGAAGAATTCCCACACATGATCCTGCCACCACCATGTTTTAAAGGTGGGATGGCGTGGTCACAGTCAGGCGTACGGTAATTAATTATGTCTCCAGTGATTAGTCCCCTTTTCCCCTTCATGCCTGCAGTGTCCTAATGTTACTATTGGACTCTTGTCTGTTTCTCTGAGTAACGCTCTCTTATGAGTTTAGGTTTATATGCATGTTGTTATAGGTTTGAAGTAATGTCTTAATTTTCCATGGATAGTTTGACCAGTGCTTTATTAGATGTTCAAATTTTGGGAACGTTTTAGGGTCAGGGTTGCTTTTAACATCTCCACAGCTTTCCAGCTGACCTGCCAGCTGTGTTCCTTGGTCTTCATGATGCCGTTTGTTCACCAACAAACCTCTGATGCAATCACAAAAAGCTGTAGTTATACTCACATTAAGCTGAAAGCTCAAAAGGAAGTTGGTCGTATTTAGTATAGGTGTATCAGAGTAGCTGGGGCTACTCTTAGATTTTACTAAAAGCTGGTTCAGACGGCAGGATTTTTAGCCCAGTTTTTGCCCCAATCTTGCCTTTCCAACAGGCGCAGACTATAGTTGTGGCTCTTAAGATAATCTTAGGAGATATTCCTGCCGTGTGTGGTGTGTTAAGAGCGATCGGGTCCACTCGGTAGAATATCAGGACCGCTCTAACTTTTCAACAAGTTGGATTGTCTAGGCCCGATATCCCAGTGTGTGGGATGATCCCAGAGGGCAAACGAGCATGCAGCCTGTTGAATGTGACGTGTAGCCAATCAGAAAGCAAGATGAGGGAAACCCAGAGAGAAAGCACGCCCCCCCCCCCCCTCGGCTTACCTACATATAGCGCAGCAAACGTACAGCTCCGCCCCATTCAGACCATCTATACTCCTTTAACCAACACCTTTTCCTTTTATGTTTTTTCTCTCAACTCAAGTTCGATCTTCAGAGGTTTCCCAAGCTTTCCCGTCTGATGCCTGAATGTTCCTAAGTAAAATCTGTTTGCATGTGGTGTGTTGTGCTTGCTGTCTGACCGAACACCACACACTGTACGAGTCAACCTGTTCTAGCTACGATTTTCTAGCGTTATATGTAGTGTATCTCAGGATTCGAAAATCGGCCAACTATTTGGAAATCCTGTGGTGTGAACCAGCCTTAAGCATTTCAAAATTTGATCACTTTCCTTTCACTTCACCATTTTGTCTACTGTGTATGGGTCTGTGACAAAATCACAACAAAATACACTGAAGTCGTGATTGTATAAACAGCTGTTCACAGTACAGCTAACAGCATGATAAAAGGCAAACGAAAGATTTGCTTCATTTGAAGTAGATTTTCATTTAAAGCAAACCAGCTACAATTTTAGGAAGGGCCTCAACCAATGGCCTCAAACATGGACAGTAGGAAACAAAAAGGCAACATCTGACCCTGGAAAAATATAAACAGGAACAGCATTAAAAAAAAAAAATCTCAGCCCTCTGCAAGAATCAGTCTGAGGTCCCCTCCTTTTCTGATGCAAATGCACCAGAGGCAGCCATATTGTTTATTGTAGTTTGGCACAATATAGGACATCTGCCGGTTAACGTTAGTGTAATTCCCTGCCCATGCTTCATTAACCTCCCCCTTCACGGGCCCACAGAATGTGGTTGTGGAAGCTTGGACGATGGTAGCTGAGGAGGGTGGGCGAGACCCAAGCGCTGGCCCGGCTGAGGAGAGCCGAGGCTGGGGCAACCCGGCTGCTTGATGTCCTTCCAGCTCATTTGATTCCTGGAGGAGGGCCCCTTTCATCAATGACCATGTGGTGGGTCTTGAGTCTGAGTGGGTGGTGGAGGATGGGGGTGCTGAAGTGGACAAGCTTGGGCCGGTGTGGGGGTGTCTCTTGTGGAGGATGGATGGATGGTTTTGAGGAAAAGTGTGGCTGTTCTTTTTAGGGTCTTTGGCTCAACACGTTTCTTCTTCGTTGATTAAGAACGTGTTGACGTGTTCAACACTAAAACGCAAATAGAAACTAATCGGATGACCAAAATATGTCGTCAAATGGTATAGCCAAGTGCCACTAAAGTTGTTTGAGAGGGGGGTAAAGGGTAATGGGGTCACTTTCAGGTCAGTGTGCAGTGTCCACTCTTCTAGAAATAACAGAACTGTGTCTATGATGTGCCGACACTTCTTGTCCTTTTGTCTTCTTGAAACTCCAGATAAACGGATGCTGGGAGAAAGCATAAGGAGGAGGGATGCCTAAAATGGGTCTTCGTGTGGCAAAGGCAAGTTGTTTGACAGCTGCTCAGTGACTAAAAATCTTCCTTTAACTCCTCCAAAGTTAAAATGGTTTGTGTGTGAATGTGCATGTGATGTGGGGTAACTTTACAAAATATAAAATTATGTCATGCAGCTAGTGACAGGAAGGAGTTAAGAAAATAGGTAGGATTGAAGCTTCTTTATTTCCCTTCCTTCCTTGTACTATCTATCTTCCTTCCCTTTTTGTGGTGAGTGTGTTGTGAAGATCATATTCTCTTCTTCAAGCAAAACATTCTCAGCTTTCATCCAAGTCCTTTAGAGAAGAGATGTCCCAAGGTCTTTATATTTTTACTACTGACTTGACTAAAACAGAACTGTAAGGACTTTAGCCTATACAGTACAAACTTTGCAGGGCAAAACATTTGGTGGACTCATAAGTACCACAAATAACTATAGACCAAAATAAGATTCTTTTGGAAAGTTTTTTGTTCCTTTTTCCAATTGAAAAAAATCTAAAATGGTTAAAAAAAATAGGAGATGCTTTAGGCTTCAAAAGACTTTCAGCAAACTGTTTAAAGAGTGTGTGCACAGTCATACATAGATAAACCATACAGACCTATTTCTATCTACATGTTTTCTAAATGAGTACTATAGTTGTGACATCTCAGCTGTGAGTATATGTATACCTGTAGCTAATTTCAGCTTCACAATATGAGATAGTTTGTAAAGAGAGCATACCGATGCGAAAGTCTTCAGTAGAATGTCATTGTTAAAGTTATTACTGTCAACCGCGTCTGCAAAGCTCTGCTTCTGAAATATTGAGCTTTTGCGTTGAAGTTATAACATTGTCACCATAAAGGCTTATAAGTTCAAAACCAGGATCTATAGATTGGCCAAAACAGAGTGGTACACAGTTGTTAACTGGAACATTATTCTTTACATGGTTTTTGAAAGTATTGACTCAGCCCCCTTGAGTGAATACTTTGTGGAAGAACTTTTTGCTGCAGTTGTAGCTGCAAGTATTTTAGGGTATGTTTCTACTAGTTTTGCACATCTAGTGACTGACATTTTTGCCCTTTCTTCTTTGTAAAACAGCCCAAGTTCAGTCAGATCAGATGGAGGGCGTTCGTGAACAGCAGTTTTCAGAGCTAGCCTCAGATTGTTGACTTGGTTTAGGTCTGGACTTTGACTGGGCCATTCTAACACATGAATATGTTTTGTTTTAAACAATTACCTTGCAGCTGTGGCTTTATGTTTAGGGTCGTTGTCCTGCTGGAAGGTGAACCTCCGCTCCAGTCTCAAGTCTTTTACAGACTCCAACAGGTTTTCTTCCAAGAAAATGCTCCAACCATTTAGAGGGTGGGTTACAGTTTATTCCTTTCCCAAAACCTAGAGGGAGTCAAGGACCTTATGTATAGCCAAACACTACAGTAATCGATGGGAACTACATGTTCGTCTGTACGACAGTAACTGCAAGAAAATTATAATAAAATCCAAATAGAAAACAGTTTGTGGTTGTTAAATGTTAAAATGTTCATTGCGGTTGAACACTTTTGTGATGCAATGTGCAAATCATTAACTTAAAGGCCAGCAGTAGAAAGGGTTCTTTAACTTTGTTCAACATGAAAAACAAGATAAAAATAATGCTGCAAATCTTCCCAGAATTAAATATATTTACCCTGATTTGAAGTAGTTTATCTTCTAGGGTTTTCATAAAGTAATCCCAGCTGTACTTCTAAAAATGTAAACAACTAAAAATAAGCTCAAGTGGTGCAATATTTGAGAATTAATGTGATCCTAACAATCAACAATAAACTGATACATTCAAAGAGACTTCGTCACAATGCTCTCAACTTTAACACCTCAGGTATCTCTTATTTAAATTTGACACTCAACTTTTGGGGCTTCTTCATTCAAGCATAAGTAATATTCATTTCTAGTATTGTTTGGGGAAAATCTACATACCCCAGGGCAGGAAACTTGATAATTAAATGTCTAAAAAGGGAAAAGGGGATTTTTGCCAGATATGTTTCAATAAAAGAAAATGGTAATTGAGAAAGCAAGATGCAGTAACTCACTTCCGACCTTTGAGCAAAGGGAAAGTTGAGATCTCTTGGAAAAAAAAAAAAAAAAAAATGTTTTTTTATATATATATATATATATATATATATATATATATATATATATATATATATATATATATATATATATATATATATATATATATATAATACAGATTCTGACTGATCCATGGCTGATAACACTTGGAAATCTTGTCTTCTGGTATAAAAACAATTTTTAAATTGTTCTGTGTCTCCATCTGTGAGTAAAGATGGAAGGCAGTGTTGAAATAGACTGAAGGGAGCCTCTAATTTGGAGCCCATCTACCACATGTGCTGCCCTTCCAAACGCACTGGTTCTTCTGATGTCAAAGGAAGTGCTTAATTTCTGCTGAGAGTTGGGTCGAGAAAACTCAGAACCAAAAGATACATGGCTGTGTTGAACCAGAGCTGAAGCCACAGGGGATTAGTCCAAAGCTGCTTTTATACATCAAACGGAAACAGTGCTGCACTTTAAACTGGGTATAAACATAACTCAAAGTGTGAAAGGAGGATTGTCTACCTTAATGGTCTCAGGTGGTACCCCGGGATCGGGAGCCTTCTCCAGGTATGTTGTCAGGTCCTGATCAACGTGCTCAAACACCAGGGTGAGCTTGGTTTCTCGGTCAGTCCGAGAGACCGTGCAAACGTCGAACAACCTAGACAAAGAAAACAAGAGAATAAGATCATCTCACTACCGAGAAAAGATTTATGATATAGCACATTTTCTTGTTTAAAAAGAAAACTTTTTTCTGTTACAGTTATCTACTTTCTAGATGGGAATCATCAGAATTCCCAGTACAAATACACATTTTCACAATAAAGCTATATTTTTTTTTTAACTAGATATTTAAAAACAGACATTACCTCTAAATAATCAGAATAATGACAGATTTAATTTCTTATTATGCAAACTTCATCAATAAGTAAATTATGATTACCATTTCTAAAACAACTTGTGAATTCTCAGATAATGTCATTTATAAACTTCTAATCAATTAAACATTTCAATTACTTGGAAGCACACCATTGCCTTAATGTGTCACATCCACTTGTTCAAACTGCATATATAAAGTATGAACACCCTGGGCATGCCCAGGCACCACAGTGTTCATGAAGAAGATAGATTCTCTGCTCCAGACATTGACGTGTTTTGGTAGTTTGGTTTTGAAATGTGTGCATTAACCCCAGAAAAAAAAAGCCACACACACAAAAAAAAAAAAAAACAAAAAAAAAAAACGTGCAAATATAAAAGCTTGAGCTGGAGTTTCATTATTCACAATGTGTGCACGAGAGCAAGCTGGCCTATAAATCTGAATCAGTTGCACCAGATCTGTCAAGAGGAATGGGTCCAAATTCCAGCAGACTATTGAGAAAAACTTGTTAAAAGGATACAACATTTGAAGTCATATAATCTATATTTATATATTAGGTCTATACCTCTGGATTTAAATAAAAGGATCAAAAAAATCTTTTATTCGTGCATTTCGCAAATGTAAGTAATTTTGGTAATACAAACAAACCTGAAATTGGAAATAATCCTATTTTTGTCAGACAGTGAAGATGAAAAGATTGTGTGTATTTTCACAATGACATATTGTGCTTTAAACATAAAACCTGCAAAAATTATAAGCTAATGAAGACGGATGGACAACTGGAAGAACTGACAGATAGATGGATGAACAAATAGAGGGGTGACAGACTGATGGGCTGTGTTAAACTCCATAATTAAAACGCCCCACTAATTATATATTAGTCTCCTTACCTATTCAAAAAAAAAATGAACCTCAAGAATTCTCCTAATCAGGGAACCCTAAGACATTCTGTACATTTAGTAATATTAGGATTTCCTTTACAAACAACTTAAATAAATGTAGTAAAGAATTATATATGTGTTATTCTCCAATTATTCTAACTAATCTCTCATCTTCTAATTATTAATTGAAAAAGCAATTAATTATTAAATATTATTAATAGTTATTAATTCATTGAAATTATTAATTGTATAAATTACACCACTTAATCACAGCTTTCTATGACTGGGACTGACTTTTTTTAGAAAAGGTTTCTGATCCCTCCTTGGAGTTTAAAATAGGGGTTCTCAGCACAACTTTTGACTTAAAATATTGGCAGTGGGCAAAATCAACTTCTCAGACTACAACGCCTCCTTATTAAAGGAAACCAAACTCCTTACTGAGATCTGGATCATATTGCATCACATCTCAATGAAACCAACTTGGTCCCGTTTCTCAGCTCAGCTAATAGGAAAATGTCTGCAGAAAAGTTGTTTGCTCCAGAACGGCGCTGCAGCAGCAGTCTGGAGCAAAGCGGGCATCTCCTCAAAGAATATTTTGCTGACTCAGCGCTGTGCGAATATCCAATACCCAACCTATCAAAATAATTTCACTGCGGTCAAACGTCTGCGGTTTTGCGCTTTAAAGTCCTTATCGTCGTTCACGCCATGACTGAGGCAAAATCTTCCTCATAAAGCCCTGAATTTTAACTCCATAAGGCAAATTTTGGACAGATCGCACAGACAGTCTCACCTCCCCACTTCTGTTACCCCCTATACCTGTGCAGGCAGAGAGAAGCTGGGCCTAATATATTAGTTCAGGCTGATCTGTGATCCAAATATTTATTGCAGTGGATCATTTTATCCTTAGAAAGATATCCAAGACATGCTTGCATATACAATAATACAAACAATATTTGTATTTTTTTCATGTTATTTACTTTATTCTATGCCATTTCTCACAGATGTCTTTAAAGTGTTGATGGCACACAGTAATGTTTAATAATGGCTGAGCAAACAACACTGACAATTGGAGGTGGGACTTAAAGCCACCTCAAGAGGCGTTCACCACCACCCGGCTATACCGGGTCTGCTGAAAGCCCAGTCGGTCGAATTAGAGTAGGGGCGGTGTAAAAGGGGCTCATGTTTCCCTGCCTTTACATACCTGCATGGAAAGGAATCGCTCATTACATAGCCTCTGATAAACTTCATGACATGCTGAGGAGGTAATAACTCATCCATTTGATTCAGGTCTGCGGGACACGTCAACCTGCAGGACTCTTTAGGACACCACCCTAAGGATATAAAGTTATCTACAGGAAATTCTTAATTGGATTTATTGTCAGACAGTGACACCCCAAAGATAAACAATTTTAGGCTGACCTCTGCAGAATAAGAGGTTGACACGTTCAGAGAAGGCTTTTTGAAAAGACCTCGTGGAAGTAGATGTAAGAAGTTGGATCCGAGGGTTTCGCTTATACTCAAGGGACAGCTGGATTAAGGTGAAGAGGTTGGATGGAGGAGTTTTTCAGACTGCCTGGGACCACATAACTCACTGTAATTATGCATCCTTTCAAATATTAAGTATAGACCCATTTGTTTGCTCTTTACCTGCAAACTGATGTTTCAGACACTTCTGTGAGAAAACCCACCATTTATTTTTCTATTGAAGATTTTTTTTTGGCAATAGTTGCCTTTCTGCAGAGCAACCAGACAAAAAGTGAGCAGAGAGAGAGAGGGGGATGACAGCTCAAGTCACAAAGTCAGGAATCGATTCCCAAATGGCTGCACCAATGACCAGCCAATCGCTCCAACGCCAACCCAACCAATTTTTCTCACTGCAAAAAAAAAAAAACTAGCCAAACACTAATGTTTGATTGCAATAAAAGTAAACCTGTACAGCTCACTGGAACATCTGTATGTAACAGAGCCAACTCAAGGTTCAACATGGCTGTTGTGTGATGGGCAAGGAAGTAATCCAGTGCTGAACATCGATTTAAACATTTTCAAACATCTGCTGAATCTTGACCTCCTGCTGCATATTTCATTGTCTCTGATAACCAAAATTTCCACTTAAAACACTAACAATGCGGAGATTTTGAAAACATATTGACAATCCAACCTCACAGATCAGCGTTAATGGTTGTGTTTTTACTAAACATCCAGCCTAAGCCAGGAATCCAGATTATGCCGGCAGACCTGCCAAAGCAAGCTTTGACGAAAAGCTGGAGAAAAAAAAAAAAAGCTACCCAGTATGTTCAACTCAAAGGATTGGGGACTATAAACAGCATTCCTCACCCGGCACTATGACAACTCCACAAACTCAGAAGTCTGGTAAAGCCTGCTCGTAGCTACAACAGAACTGGAAACTCGCATCAAAACAACAAAAAGCGTGTAAAACTGAATAATGGTGGGCACCTGACATCTTGATGCTTACGTTAACTGAACATATGTAACATGTTTCTTTTCCAGACAAAACCACTGAAGGAGAAACTGTCTTGACTAAAGATATGCACTCTTTTTCATCTCCCATATGTTCTCCTGGCTCATTGCTTCTCTGTTCATCTGTTTCTTTCCTTTAGACGAAGACCAAAGCTACTCTACTGCCATAAGCTGCGTACTTGTTAGTACTTACTAGAAAGTACCTCTAGGTCAGTGAGTCCATGTTTTTTTTTTTTATATCTGCTGTGTCTTTTCAAAGCCCCAGTCATTCTTGATAGATGTCTGCTCATGGCGAGATGAGTTTTGCAAGAGTTTCTTTTTCCATTTTAAGAAAGTGACATTCCTTCCCACTGTCACCACATGCTTACCCAGCATAGGGGATGTCTGCAAAGGCCAGGACTCAATGAAATCCACCGGGCTTCCTAAGATACATGTTTACCAATGTGCATTACACAGTGAATTTGACTGTGGTCAGAATTGGGCTGTAAGGTAACTGAGGTGACATTGATGTTAAATAGGACTGGACTGTATCAAATTGATTTGGTGATGTATAAATAAAATGAATAAATGTTTCCCAGGCATTCAGTTAAATATATGATCATTCTAAACCATATTGACATGGTTAAACAAATGTTAATAAACATGGAAGAAATTTTACTGTCACCAGCGAACAACAACATTTCAATGCTGGACGGGTAAAAAAAAAACAAAAAACTTTATGAATTCAGCCAGTAACGCTCAAACTAAATTATTAGATTTTTGCGTACCGCTTGTGTGCATCAAGCCAAACATGGACAAGATGCTACATTTACTATTACTGATGCTCCAATCAATAAGACATTGAAGTCAGATTATTTAAATTTGATTGGCTCTGATTCATGATTGATTGAACAAGTACTGACAATTTTAAATTTCATTTTGCATTCTTTTCATTATATATATATATATATATATATATATATATATATATATATATATATATATATATATATATATATATATATATATATATATATATATATATATATATATATATAAAGAACAACTCATAAATTCACCTCTCTTTACTTTAGAAAAGAGAGATATAGGTTTGGAAAACATACTGATGCAATGATGGGAATTACTGTAGTCCCTTCATTTTTAGATAGATTTAAAACTACTACCCCTATCAAGGAGACCATGTCACATTTTTCCTTTCATGGTTAACACCATTAATTCACACTAATAAGTTGTATGTATCATAGTACTAATCTCAATTCACCAAAATCAGAATAACTAGGTCAGACCTTAAAGACAACTGGAAAACTGGTATCAGTCAATAAGTATCTGATTTGTGCAACTCCTCTTAAGTAAACTATTTATTTAGATCAGACTTTGAAAGTTTCACCACTGTGTATTAAAGTCTCTTTGTTATTAATGTTTTATTTGAGTAAGAACAGGCGACCAAATCCGACTCGGTAACTAAAACGAATCTGACCAAAAATCCTTCATAATATCCAGCAATATGTGACTGTGATCCAAGTCTGTGGGCCGCTGGAATAAAAAAAGAAAGAAAAAAAAAAGATGTGATTTGTTCAAGGTATTAGTACTGGACATGATGTCACATTCTGGAAGGCACGCTCCTTCTGAAGCGCTGGGGTTAAACACCCCTCACAGCTTGATCGTTGGAATACAATGGGAGCTCTCAGCAGACTCCCAACATATGGAATAAATAATGGACCTCATTAGAAACATCCCGGGTTTGCCTGGAGTCCCATACAAGGCCCACAACGCGTTTTTCCAAGCCTGAACCGCTGGACTATCCCGACAGGTTAAGGACGACAAGACTCCTGAGATGGCAACTTTAAACTTTTCGTACAAATACAAAATGTTAAAAATTACAAATGAGCATAAGAAACTGCACGTGGTTGCTTAATCTGAATTATTCATGACAAAATGTTTGTTGAATCCGTGGATCTAAAAAGGACAAAAGCCTCCATGCTATTACTAAAATAAGAGCCTACAGTTATTCTGCAACGTTTACGGCTACATTAGAGATTTACTGCTGGAGGCACAAGGCCACCAGCCATGCCTCTCAAACATTCATTTAGAACTTCCTCTTCAATCCCACGGCCCTTAATATTCCACAATAAAACAAGCACAAGGTCAGACCCTGGCCTGAGCCAACGTATGACGCAGTTTCTGACTACTGCCATGAGAACGAATAAAACTTAAAGCAAAGGACATCTGCTTGCAGAGCAGACAGAAACTAAAGAAATAAGCTGGCGCTATTTAATGATATTCAATTCGATCAAACTCAGGATGGCAGAGGGTTAACGACGACTGTTGCTACTTTTTTAAGGAAAAGCTACAAAAGTGACATGGAAAGATTCTGTTTCAATACAGAACTCGGTGTTACTGATCTAAACTGTGGCGGTGCATACAAATCACTCAGTTAAATTATACAAATTTATTGCAGCTTTAGGTCAATTGCCCAGTTTCCAATGCATACCATCCCCCGCTTTATTCCTGCACACTGACATTTAATTTTGCCCTTCTTAATTCCATTTCATATCTGAAAACAAAACAGTTTGATTTCCTGTGCACAACGATTGCACAAAAGTTCATTTGTTTTGGTTGTTTAAAGGGTAACTCGTCCTGAAATTGACTTTTGATTTGCAAATAAAACTGTGTACATGGATGTCTAACAGAGCTATCTACATGTCCCGGCCATTATTTTGACAAATCACTGCAGATTTGATGCTTCTGTACCTAAAACCATCTGCGTGGCGCCCCCCTTAACGTCACTCACTACTGACATCAGTAGCTCTGCCCCTGTGGGGCGTATGTGCGGCTCCGTCTTGTACGCCTCCGTAGCGAGTTGTAAAAGTTGAGCTTTGAGATCTATCGATTTATTAGCTTAGCATTAAGGTAGTTTATTTAGCATTTATTTACCTTGTTCTAGTAGCCCAGACCATGCCCAGCCCCCCCACCCTCCCCAAGCGTTCCCTGGTCCACCGGGCACCGCCTCCTTTAGGCACAATTTTCAAAAATTAGATGTGGGCGGAGTAAGGCTCTGGTACAGAGGTGAGTTACACATTAATGTTCTTGATGAATCATGGAGCTTAGTGAAATTCTACAGAGTTTGGAGACCTTTGGACTTTGAGCATCTCTCCAGTTCATGGGTTTTACTTTTACTCTTTTAGGTCTCACAAAAAAAAAAAAAAAAAAAAAAAAAAATCATGTATCGGCAAAGCCTTAAAGGTTAATTCCAAATTAAATCTCTGAAAACTAGACAAGTTTTTTCTGTGGCAGCATAACGGTGCTGGTTGGAGGTTTGTGCCGGCTAACAGGGTTCAAAACCAGTTGAGATGCAAATGCAGTTCTACCAGGCAATTTAAGGATGGACTGACATTCTGTCTCTAGAACAGGAAACATTAGATTTTCGACCGATGTGAAAGGACACATTATTTGCATATTTTTAGAATTTTACATTTGGATCAGGAAAGATGTTTGAGAACAGATGCAGATTATAAAATGCATCGTTATCTAATTTAGGAGACACCTTGTAGTATATATATATATATATATATATATATATATATATAAATAAATAAATAAAAGTGTGATTTTATACAAATACCAGATAGTTCCAACAATGTCAAGAGTTTGAATAGAAGCAGAAATGGTTTAATTAGATTGTACCTATAGGCAGCAGGAATTGTTTTCAATGACATGTTTTATTTGGATTTTCTGTGATAGACCGACGCAAAGTAATGCATGATTTTGAAATGAAAGGCAACATGGTTTTCAAACTTTTTCAAAAATAAAACAACAAAACATTTGCCTTGCTGTTGAATTTGACCCTCTTTAGTCTGATACCCTCAAATGAGATCCTGTGCAATCAATTGCCTTCGGAGGTCACGTGATTGGTTAAGAGAGTTTAGCTGTGTGCACATCTGTTGTGTGAAGGTAAAAACATAACCTGGCAGCATCATGCTGTGGGGATGCTTCTCTTCAGCAGGAACAGGGATTCTGATCATCAGAATTGGCAGAAAGGAGAAAATCCAAGGAAGAATGGCAGTAAAAGGTTGCAGAAGGCTTAAAACGGGCCTGAGGTCCGTGTTTCATCAAGGTAACACCACCAAATATACAAGCAGAAGTACTATGAAATTGTTTAGATATGAACATTTTCATGTATTTGATTGGCTCAGTCAAAATCAAACCTAAATCCACGTAACAATCTAGGAGCAGGCTTGGAAACCGATGTTCACACATGCTCAGAGATTGAGCGTTTGGGTAAAGAGGTGTCAGGCTGTGCAAAGCAGATTTGATCTGTATTCCATCATTTAATCTGTATCCATAAAACGTTTTGCGATCCATGCATTACACTTCAGGATTATGCACTGCTTTGGGTTTGGTTTCTCACTTAACGATCCTAATGCATCGGCATTTGCATTTTTTGGGGCAAAACCCATCATGAATGCCTCTAAGCAAGGTGATGCACATGGGTCATGTTGTTTAACCCACTCATTTGTCGCATTAAAAAAAAAAAAAAGACAAAGAGCTGGACTTCTGCTTCATAACATTCAGTGCAGACATGCCACAAAGGTTATATGAGATCAAAAAGGAAGTAGTTTGTTGAGGGTTCACATGCAACTTCCCACCCCCCATAGCTCCAGGCACCCCACCCCCTGTTGGGGGAAAAAACAAAACAAAACAAAAAAACAACAACAACAACAACAACAACAACAGAGAAAAAAACAGGAAACAGGCAACAAAACACAGCCAAGTACCCACCTCTGCCCCCTTTCACTCACCTGACAACATTGGGGTGCTCAAAGGCCTCCAGCTGCCTCAGTACCGCCACCTCCCGGATAGTGGAGAGAGGCATGCCCTCTTCCTCCGTCTGGACGCGAACTCTTTTCAGGGCTACAAAGCGTCCCCCGTTCTTCAAATCCCTTGCCTTGTACACTTTCCCGTACGCACCCTCTCCAATCTCGGCCACAGGCTCGTATTGAGTACCGACACTTTCTTTGTCCATTTTTGCAGATTTTTTTTTTTTTTTTTCTCCTTTCCTCTTCTCCTTCCCTTGTCTCTTGTTGAAAATGTTGCGGGGAATCCCGGCGAGGGTGACGAGCTTCACAAAGGCATACTCACAGAATACAGTTGGCACATGCAATGCCTAGACGACAGAGACACACAGATGGAGGAAGAGACCATCTCGGTCATACTTGGTGAAATCAAGCTCCAGGTGGGCTTTAACAGGACTGTCATTATGCTTTTATGCGGGCTATCAGGAAAGAAAGCGACCCTCTGCAGCGTCTCCCAGCTTCCACTCCTCCTCCTGTTACGCATTACAACCCATATCCTCCTACTAACAGAAAATAAGAATAAAAATAAATAGTAATCGTTCGCATCTAGCTCGCACACGAAGCTAGTTTGGCGTCAGATATACTGCCTCGCGCACTTATCAATTAACGCCGCGTGCAGCGTTGCAGAAGTTTTGTGAGCTCACTTGCCGTCTTAGAACAACAAATTAAAAAAAATATATAGAAAACTAAGAGAAAATGAGAAGCAATGCAACACACGGGGCTGTCCGGCGTTTAAAAACGGATAGAAATTGAAGTGTTAAATATCCGCTCGTGGAAGTTTCTGTTTGAGGAGAAGCCAAACTGTGAGCACGTGTTGCATTGTTTTAACTTCCTACAGCAACAGTCCATTTAAAACACGCCAAAACCCACTTTTACAGCCCCGAACCCCTCTAAATGCATAAAACAACGTGTCTGCTTTGTTTTACTTACGTTTCCATTAGCGCTCCTTGCTTCCTCGAATTTTTTCTAATTTATTTGTGCGTGCGACCCCAATATAACCCTAATAAAATTGCCTAAATTCTAACAGATTTTTAAACACCACTTTGTCACGGTCTGGGGTGTCATTGGACAGTCAAGTATTTATTTTTAGCGTCAGACAGAAATTTTGCACAAATACACGCAACTATTATCTTTCTTTTTTTTCTTTTTTTTTTACCTTATTTATGGCTGTGAACAAAATGTGAAGTCGGCATGCCCAATAAAATGCTGAGGAGGCATTCGAGTCTGGCACAAAACTGCTCCCATCAAACGCATCCCTGTCCACTTTGCTCCATGCGGGGGCCACACAGGTAGCCTAGTTGACGTCTCAGGGTCTAACCCCCCATCCCATAGACTGCTATGAAACGCCAGAGGACTCTCAAACAAGCGAGGGGAGGGCAGGACGAAAAGCCTGCGCGTACACTCTCTTTGCAGCTTGAGTGGAAGGAGGAGGAGGAGGAGGAGGAGGTGGTGGTGGGGGGGAAGGGGTGTGTAAGATTGCTTGGTGGGTGTGTGGTGGACGTGGAGCTGGGGGGGGGGGGGGGTGTCATAGGACAAAGGCAAACGCGTGATATAGCCCTCCAAAACCACGCTCCTCTTTTTTTTTTTTTTTTTGGATTTTCTCCTTTTCTTTCCCTGCACACATGTCCGCGGACGGGCCCATGCAACTGCGGCCCCGCACGCCCGTGTGAGCTCCGTCTTTGGCTGGCTTTCCCACGCCGGCTGAATGTGGCCTGACCCCCTTCAGAGAGGTTTGACACGGAGCGGGGACATTTCCGCATTCCTCCACGACTACAAAGGCACACCGCCTCCTTTTTGCTCTAAACTCGGCCTCCTCGGTGCTTTGCCATTCACAGTGCCCCCCCCCCCCCCCCCTTTCCTTCCCTCCGCCCCGTCCCCTACCCTCACCGTGTCAAAACCGGGAGCACCGCAGGGGGACGGAGGAGCCGCATTGGATGGACCAGCCACACTATCTATCCGCCTCAAAGCGCTGATGAACCCTTTTATTGTTGTTATCATTATTTAAGGCTACAATGCGCCAGCGGGGATGCAATGTGACAAGCTCGCCCTAAGATGGTCCTGTGGGGTCAGGTTCAAGGCCCGGTAGTTTGATCTGTGGCTGGGGGGGGCGCAACAGCTCTGCTCCGGTGGTCGTGTTTCATGACTCTACACTCATAAAGCAAACTGTTAGACTTTAACCAATAAAAATGATGTGAACAAATGTATTTAATATTGCTGAGGGGGAAAGATATTTACGTTTATGTTATATGATTAGTAAATAAATTGATTGGTAAATAAATTAGCTTTTAAGATGCAAACATTTATGCACGTTTGTGTAATTTTATCAGCATTTAGCGAGGATTAATTTAGGCAAATAAATGTGGGTTAAAATTGTTCTGACGTTTTTATTCACTGTGAGCACAATATATTTCTATCATTTCATAATTTGGTGTGCAAAAATATAAACAATCCTCAGTTCATAGAAAGGGTTTTATATATATATATATATATATATATATATATATATATATATATATATATATATATATATATAAGCAAAAATTTCAGAAAGAGTGGCATGTCCAAAAGAGGATTTCATTAATAAAATTATTTTTTCATATGTATGGTAAAAACTAAGGGCAGCTACAGTGTTTTCAAAGTTGTAATTTTTGGGTAATTTATCTGATAAGTTACTGTACCTGTAAAAAAGAATCAAAAGTGCTTAAATTAAAAAGATTTAAAAAAAGTGTTATGTTATGTTATGCCATAAAACAATCTTGGTAATTCTGTCTTTTTAGTGCTAAGAATAAAACTATAGTTAATTGTATCTTGTAACTGTTTCTTTTAATGAACCAAAAAGTGACATTGGTAGCATATAGTATTTTCATTATCAATAACAGCGACAGAAATTATTCTGCTTTGAAACAAAAAGGCACTCTACTTAGAATATCTTTTAAATAAACCTTATAAAATTGAGATAAAAACCAGTGTGTTATTTATGATAGAATCCAAATCATGAAGCTTCTGCACATATCCAATTGGTTGATTTGTGGAATGTAATTTTTAATTTAAATGATCTATTAACGAAACAATCAATTAGACAAACTAAACAATTAAAATTCTTAAAATCTACTGTTCATCGTGGTTAACGGGAGCACCAACAGGCTGCACAAGTGATTAAAATGCAGTTCTTGAGGAGAGGCTGCAGCGAAATAGCATGCTTACCAATCCAACAGCTGCAAACTAGCAAACAGTGGCTGTGAACAATAATTATGTGTATTTAAAAAAACTCAGTCCAGAATCATTTACCTTGATTTATTTTAAAAGCTGCAAACTTAGACGTTATCAATAGGCCTATTAAATAAACCGTATTGATAAAAATACAGTTGCCCAGATGCAGTACCTATCAGGTCACCACAGCTACAACAAACTCCTTTTTCTGGGTCCTACTTAACAGAATCATGATGAGCTCTTCCACAGTCATTTGTTCCTGTAGTTTGTGCTCTGTTAAAAAAAAAAAAAGCAACAGAAAAATAAATCTGGTTTTCATTAAGGCATAAAATGTTACAGAAATCTGTTAAATCTGTCATAACCTGGTGCCATGTAAGCCTTTTCCCTAGGGAACCAAAGCTACCGCCTCCTGTTTGCTGGCGACCGCAGCCTTCAGGTTAGGTAAAGCTGGATGCAATCTTAAATTATTGCTGCATTTCTGTGAGGGACTGATTGACTGAAACAGCATCTTCAGAACCTTATGAGATTTGTAAACAATACAAGGTTTTACGAGCTAGAACGTTTGATTCAAAGGTAAATTATTTTAATGGTTAAAATTTTAAATACATTTTTACAGTGTATGCACTTTCATTAGCATAGACGACTATCAGGCAAAACTAAATGCACTGGATAAAAAGTGCATTTTTGTTTCAACATTCATTAACAATAAAGACTAACTCTAAACGTTTATGCATAATTATGCTAAGATTTTAATTTCTTACTTACTTGTTTTCTTTCTCCCTGTGCAGGTGTTTTGCACTGTGCACATGACAAATGTTTTAGAAACGCCCTCACACATAAAATGCACATAAATCAACTTGGAGCAATGGTTTCTGCTGTAAAATCTAAATAAACTGGTTTGTCATAAACTATTGCTATAGACAATTTACTTCTTTTCTAGTATGTAATATTTTTTTCTGTATGTTTATGCAACCGACACTGACTTACATTAACAGTCTTACCGCAGCGTTTGTTAATGTTATGTCTTATTTCTATGTTACAAAAAAATTAGCTTAGTAATTCAAAACATTTTAATCAAACATTTTTCTTTGGTACCAACAAAAGTACAACCACAATACAGGGGGGAAATCATCTGCTATTACTTAAATACAATTTTATGAATCGGGTTTTATGCTAAAAAAAATATATATATATATAGAACTATAGATTTCTATTGTTGTTTAGAGGAGGCTGTAATGACAATTCTCAATAATTTCGTTGTATGTTCTTTCAAATAAATTTTTAGCTGGAATATGATGTAAATTTAATTTGTAAAACATTTTTTAAAACTCTGTTGAAGCATTACTTATTTTTAATAGCTAACTTTAATAGGTAATCTTTAGTCTTCGTTCATTAAGGCAAAGATTCTCATAATTCAGGATATCTAAGATTATGAATTTCTAGTTGTACATTATGTCACTTTAAAGTTGTCTGGGAAGTTCTTGACAAACTTTCCCTTTTCTGCTGCTGGACACGGTTTAGACGTGACAAGGCTTGATGTCAGATTGTCCCAATAAAAGGCCAATTACAGGCGTGTAACCAAGCCCCAGTATTGTAGCTTCATGCATCAGAGATGCACAGAAGATCAGAAGAAGGTCGTTTTCCCTCCATCACTATGATGCAAGCTTGTCTTCCATGCTGTTTGTTGAGTCCACTTGTTTCCATTGAAAAGGTAAAACAAAGAAGATAATGACATGGAAGTATCTGTGGCAAACTCTCATGCCCAACTTTCTTTTGGCAACCCCCCCTGAAATTAAAACATTTCCATCACAAAAGACACAATATAGACAATACGGTGGAGACCAATTACTGTAAAGTGGGGCATTTACATTTTTTCATTATTATTGTTCACGTGAAATCAGCTCTGAAAGCCATCTCTCAGGCTGAATATATTACCAAGAATAAGTCTGATCTGGCAGGAGAACAAACCAATTAGATGTGTGGGACAGCGGTGAGAGACCTCAGACATTTACATACACACACATTATGAAAGAGAGTGTGACTGTTTTTGTATGAACCCCCCGCTGCAGTGATCAGTAATCCAGTGACTGATTTTTCCCATGTCTACCTTGATGGGACTCCTGTAGGGGATCTAAAAAAAAAAAAAGAAAAAAAACAAGAAGAAAATCTGCAGGAACAGGGTGGTCCAAATTGAGAGCATCCTGCACAGGGAATTGCATAGTTAGAGTATAGCTAAATGAGTAATCTTGCAAATTTCTTGAAGTGCAAAGTGGTTTCCTGCCCTTTCATTTTTCATAAACATTATGCAATAGGCAACACAATCCATTCATTTTAGCTAATGGCGTCATGTACATGGGCTTAAAGGCATATTACATTTACTTATCTTCACCACCAACAGGTTTGGATAGATATATTATATAACTCTTTCATCGTGCTATGAGCGGGGTGAGAGCAGAAACCAGTTTATCTTGATTTTAAAGCAGAAACCGTTGCTCAATGGTGGTTTATGTGGAATTTATTTCTGTGAGGGCGTTTTTTAAAACAGTTTTTTTATGTGTATAGTGCAAAACATTTGCACAGGAAGAAGGAAAACAAGCGTATAAGAAACTAAAAACTTCAGTAAGCATTAAGATGTTATATTTCTGCTTTCATGTTAGTTTTTGCTACTAGCCCCAAGTTGAAAATTTGCTAAAATGCAACACACATGCTCAAAAAAATATTAGCAAAAATTTGTTTAACCATATTACAAGGCTTGATTGATTGAAGCATCCTAAAACATATCTGACTGTTATTGAGGAAAATCAAAGAAAACAAAGTACACTCAGAAGAAACAAACTCATTAGATATAAAAAATATTAGTCTAACACTTTATGGAGAATTCAGCTTCATTCAGATTCGTTAGCGACCGATAAGGATGTCAGGATTGGTTATAAGAAAAGCTTTTACCTCAGCAGCATTGTTAATCTTTTAAAAATCAACTGTGTTTTAAATCAACAAATATAATTGAGTTTAGGAAAGTCATAACGTGCATGGCTCTAAACCCGTTCCATTCACCATTATCAGTACTGGATCATTTGAATAAACTCTTCTGTAGGATAGCTGGAATCAGCTCAAACAGATATCGTAAGTAGAGCCACTGCTCCTCTTCAACTCGGTTGAGGTGCAGTGGGACATGTACAGGGAATGCTTCCATTTGGAGCTTTTCTGATCACATTCCACTTAGAACAGACCCAAGGACAGATCTGAAACCCAGCAGAGGGAGAACATATCCCAAATGACCTGGGATGTCTTGGGATCCTCTAGAATGTGCTGAAAAATCTCTGGGGATACGTCTGTTTGGGTTTCCCTGTAAAATAACCAGAGGGGGATGGATGGATGGATGGATGGATGGATGGATGGATGGATGGATGGATGCATGGACAGGCAATTTCACACTTGTCATCTTTGAAAATAGAAACAATTAAAATACATAACTATTTTTTCCTGTTCCTTGTGTTTTGTCTAAAATAAGTGCTTATTTTTAGTTTTTAATTGGTTGAAGGAGGCAGTCTAATTATGAGCTTCATTTTTAATCAGGAGTAAAGAGTGAAAATTATTAGAAAAAAGACCTCTGAAGTAAATATGGCGACGTTGATGGTTTCTCACAAACCCGCTTCAAAATTTATTATGACCACCATGCATTTCAAATGTTTTGCTTAAATATGTTTAAGCAAAACATCTTAAACATGTTTGCTAAATATTTAATAAAAACATTGGTCCAATTCAGTGTTAATTGTGTCCAAATTCAGCGCATAGCATTAACCAACCCTTTGGATTTTACCTTTCATCTCCACAGTCTTGTTGGTGTCCTATCCACTTTCGCTTTTACAGTTAATTTGACCTCCGTCCGTTCATCCGTCCGTCCGTCTGTCTGTCCGTCCATTTTCTTCCGCTTATCCGGGGTCGGGTCGCGGGGGTAGCAGCTTCAGTAGGGAGGCCCAGACGTCCCTCTCCCCAGCCACTTGGGCCAGCTCCTCAGGAGGAATCCCAAGGCGTTCCCAGGCCAGCCGGGAGACATAGTCCCTCCAGCGTGTCCTGGGTCTTCCCCTGGGCCTCCTCCCGGTGGGACGTGCCCGGAACACCTCTCCAGGGAGGCGTCCAGGAGGCATCCTGACCAGATGCCCGAGCCACCTCAACTGGCTCGTCTCGACGTGGAGGAGCAGCGGCTCTACTCTGAGTCCTCCCCGGATGACTGAGCTCCTCACCCTATCTCTAAGGGAGAGCCCAGACACACTACGGAGAAAACTCAATTCAGCCGCTTGTATCCGGGATCTCGTTTTTTCAGTCACGACCCAAAGCTGATGAGGGTCACGACCCAAAGCTCGTGACCATAGATGAGGGTAGGAACGTAGATCGACCGGTAAATCGAGAGCTTTGCCTTTTGGCTCAGCTCTCTCTTCACCACAACGGACCGGTGCAGCGCCCGCTTCACAGCAGACGCTGCACCAATCCGCCTGTCGATCTCCCGCTCCAGCCTCCCCTCATTCGTGAACAAGACCCCAAGATACTTGAACTCCTCCACTAGGGGCAGCACATCCTCCCCAACCCGGAGAAGGCACTCTACCCTTTTCCGGTTCAAGACCATGGTCTCGGATTTGGAGGCACTGATTTTCATCCCGACCCCTTCGCACTCGGCTGCAAACCGCTCCAGTGAGAGCTGTAGGTATGTATATATATATATATATATATATATATATATATATATATATATATATATATATATATATATATATATATATATATATATATTTCATCACATCACAGCTGGAGATTTGTTTGCTTGCTCTGATTTAAAACTTTGCTGTTACACTGATAAACTGTCAGATCTCTTCTCTCTGGACATTTTTGTTGATATCCATGAGGTGGGCTGTGCTTATACGTCATGTCACACAAAGGATTGTGGGATTCCTTATGGTTCCTTGGCACCAATAATGAACATTGCGAGCATACTATACAAAAAGAGCTATGATAGGAAGCATACAGTCTCCGTTTCCTACCTCTTGCCTTACTGACTGCACTATTCGGACAGCACTTATCATGAAGAAAGCTGACGCACTTCTGCTTTGGCTAAATAGTCCTTACCTATTTGACCTTTTCGAATGCAGCCATAAATTACACCGCTGGAAGCCATGCTGGTCGTTACTCGCGTCACAACGCCCCTTCCCTGTGTAGTATGTGGAGGTAGGTCAATCTTCATCAGCGCAGACAAACCGCCTGCATAGCATAGCATGAAACAAAGTAAAGTTATAGTGTGATCATTGTTTTGGTGTTGGGAATGATTGACACATAACCTGAGCAAAGCACACAGAGCAGATCACTGAATGACACAAACTGGAAGATTCTGTCTTTTGTCATCAACGTCACTGTAAGAGGTTGAAAACACTAGGGGGGGGGAATCCCAGACTTGTCAATAAAGCAATGTTGTGCAGATTAAAACAAGCAAAAAAAAAGTTTGAAAACTGGCTGTACAAAATGTAATAAGTTGGCTTAATTCGCCTCTGCTTTTGGACACTCTGAATAATTAGTTTTAGTCTCATTCTGACTCCAAATGAGATAGCAAAGCGACTCGTTTCTTGTGTTTGAATGCATTTTTCACTCGTGCATCTCTGACAGTATCTGTGTGCATCTCTATGACTGTTTGTGCACACGGCAGCTGCTGAACAGTCTGGCCAAGAGAGAATTACAGCCCTTCCATGGGGGATGATAGAGGCCAACAAGGGACAGGTGACTCCCAGCCTGTCCCAGATCTACTTACTTCCACCGCCCACACACAGCAGAGGATCTGCACGGAGTCAGAGGGAGAGATTGACTGTGGGGTCGGTCCCAGGCATCCAACCTAAATGGAGGGGGACTTCCATGCCCCGAGGCGTCAGTAATGATAATAAGCAGATGTCACCTACACAGAACACTGATAGGATGTGTGATATCGGATGCCTTTTCAAGTTTCCGATCCTATTGTTCGGATCCACAGGCATCACTCGAGCCTATCCGTGTTGGCAATATCAAGCATCGCAATCTTTTTAATGTACTGTTTGTTTGTTTTCTATCGCTGAATTTTTCTGCTTTTTATCTCTTCGGGGATGAAGCTCAGAGAGCGCGCTGCTAGGAAAGCCTCCTCTGTCCCCTGCTCCTTCCTCTTCTTCTTCTTCCCACCGCCGGCCCCCAGACACAGGCCTCTCTCTGTTGGGGCATCCCCATGGCAACCAAGCCACTAACTTGAGGAGGCGACATAAAACCTGCTCTTTTAGGGGACACAGGAACACCTGCCACCTCGGGCGACGGGGAGGGCCGGTGTGGACGAGCAGCCACGTGCGGACGCAGTCACACACAAATGCAACGGAGTCACAAATTCAGACGTGAACAGAGAGTCAGTGTGACATTCAAATGAGACCTAACATCTGCTCCCCTTCAGAAGCTAATTTATCTACTTCAGTAAGACTGGGGAGAGGGTTTGTTACTTCCTTAACCATTGTTTAACACGTTTTTAAGAAGAAAGTAATGAAATGACATTATGTGAAACTATTTTTAATGTTAATATTAAGAATTTTTAGCATCTGGGGGAAAAAATGGCATTTCGCCCTTCTCTGGAATTTTGAATGTTATTTCTATGATCTTCTGTTCCTATATGTTGTTTAAAAAAACAGTGTTTCAAGGAATAGACATCAGTACTTTTCATTTAGCAAAATGGATGGATGGTATTAATTGGCTTTCCTTCACACTGTCTTGCCTGAGGATCAGGTTTGCCATACTTAGAACCCCATGCTGTACTTCTACACCAAGAACAGTGCATTTGTGTTTCTCGTAAGTGTGCCCAGTCTTCTCTATCGCTCAGTCTGCTAACACTGAAGCTTGCTCTGCTGGAGGTATGTAGATCCCCTCCCACAGTCGCCACATGCTTGTTGTGTGGGGGAATCGCTGCAAAGTTGACCACTCGTTCTAATCAACCATCCACTGTCAGCATCTGTTCTCTCAGAAAGGAGGGATTGCTGCAAAGCTGATGTTAAACGGTAAATGGCTTGTCAAGTCCGACGACCCCAAAACGCTTTACACTACAGTCAGTCACTCACCCATTCACACACACATTCACACCCTAACGGTGATAAGCAACATAGCCACAGCTGTCCTGGGGCAGGCTGACAGAAGCGAGGCTGGCAGACATTGTTGGCACCAGGCCCTCTGACCACCGGAAGCAGGCAATGCAGGTGAAGTGTCTTGGCCAAGGACACAACGACTGAGACAGTCAGAGCGGATGGTTACAGGGCGAACTCATTAACTCCCGCGCCACTGTTGATGACCTGAGTCCTCTGGCTGAGATTCCTTGAATGGATTTTATTTTTACTGATTAACTTTATAAATTATTATTAAATTTGACTTCATTGTATCTATGATTGAATTTAAATAAATATAACTATAACTATATATATATATATATATATATATATATATATATATATATATATATATATAACTATAACTATATATATATATATATATATATATATACATATATATATATAAATATATATATATATATATATATCAGTGACCCCATGAGGGATTAAGTGGGTCAGAAAATGGATGGATGTGTGTGTGTATATATATATATATAGATATATATATATAGAGATATATAGAGAGATAGATAGAGAGAGAGATAGATATATATATATATATATATGTGTGGGTATATATATATATATATATATATATATATATATATAGGTGTATATATATATATCTATATATGGAGTGTATATATATATAGAGATATAGATCTATATATATCTGTCTTGTATCTTCTATATAGTCTCTACATTATATTATCTATATATAGTGATGGAATGTCTCTTATCTATTTCTCTCTCTATCTCCTATTCTATATCTCTCATTCTATTATACTCTAAGCTCTATCTCTCTCCTTACTCTTCTCTATCCAATATCTCTATATATACTCATATATATACCTCTTATTATATACATATATATATATATATATATATATATATATATATATATATATATATATATTGGGGCATCGCCTATAGATGAATCGTGTTAGAAAAAGCCTTATTGGTTGCAATTCTAAATCTAATGTTTTCTGTGCAAGTAGCTCTAGCCTTTTGCCCATCTCTCTCTAAATCCAAGGAAACACCATTGAATAAAATCTGCCTGTTTTGTTTGATACTTTGAGGAACTTTTTAACTGACTCTGAAAATTGTTGTGACATCCCAGCTCCAACGGGTGTTGTTGTAAAAACAGCAAGTCCATGTGCTTCAATAACACAGCCAGCTTCAAAGAGTCATGCAGTATCTGTGAACGCAAGACTGATTACGAGTAAGACACATGGAGTAATCATTCCCAGGTGAAAGAATCAAAGCGTGGGACTGTATAAGAGCTGCAGATGCCAGTAAAACAAACTGCGGTTTCTTTTCAAGGACCAATTAAAGTCCTCTTCGCGGCTAGATAAAGCAACTTGGGCTCCTTATCGACATCTGTTGTAAAACAATCCAACGTGATACAGGTTTGACTTACTGATAGTGTTCACTGTCCTCTTTCTGCTGCACATATTGAATCCAACATATTAGGTTGTCAACATACTAGGTTGCTATGCTGCTTGTCACATGGTACTGATGCGTGCAATGTATCCATGATATTTGGACTTATGGTATAGCCAGTACGTTTAGTTTTATTATTTCACAAAGACTCTTAAAGCTAAAGTATTGTTTCCTGTAAACTAAACAATACAAATGCTCACATTATGAATTTTTAAATCAAACTTCTATTTTTGGCACCCAAAATCCAAGCCAAAAAACTTCTACATGTAAAATCATCAGTTTGTGTTATTATAAACATGTCAATATGAGTTCATGGACAAAAAAAAAAAAAAAAAAGAAAAAAAAAAAAGAATCACATTCATTTTGTAATGTGAAAGAAATCCATAAGAGTCAATGTATTTCATTGTGATTTTATGTGATAGACCAACACAATATAGAGCAGGGGTTCCCAAAGCGAGGCTCGGGACCCCCCAGGGGGTTGCGAGATGATGATTATGATGATGTGCTAAAAAGATTTAGCATTAACTCATTTGTGAAAACAATATCAAAGTATAACTTTACAAAGTGCTCCAAAGTGATCCTCATTTAAATACAGTTGGAAGGCTGCACTTTTTTCTTACAAAACATTACTTTGTTCTTGTAATTTTACAACTTTACTATAAGTTCCAAAACAAAACAAAAAAATCTCACTCAAAAAATGGGATTGCCAGTTTTTGACACTGTTATTTTTGCGGTCACAGGCTGAAAAATTTGTGAACCCCTCACGCAGAGCATAAGTGGGAAATGAAAGAAAAAAATGATGTATGGTTTTTAAACTTTTTAAACAAAAACTCAAAAGCGTGTTCTGCGTTTGTATTGGTTCCCATTTACTTTGTTACCCCTTTAATGAAATCCAGTGCGGCCAGTTCTCTTCGGATGTCAAGTAACAAGTAGTGCGTTGAGGTCTAAAGCTAGTAGTTGGTCCAGCTGTGTGAAATATAATCGCAGTATAAATCCAGCTGTGGTGTAAAGGCCTCTATGGTTTGTTAGAGGACATCAGGAAACAAACAGCATCATGAAGAGCAAGGGACGCAGCAGCCTGGTCAGAGAGAAAGTTTAGACCTCCATCTCAGGTGCATACATTTGATGACGGGGTGGTTTCCTCTTCCAGGCATTTCTAGGCCGGTTAAAACACAAACCGCTCGAAGTAAAAAAAGGAGCCGAGCTGGGTGGGCCAGACCAAGTAGTGTCGGTGGGAATGGGGCTAAGCTGGTCAAAATTGATGGGGAAATACATTAGGCTTTAATATTGGGAAATCCTGGAAGAAAACCTGTTAGTAAAAATACTTTATACCGTATTAGATGTTCGCCATCCTGCAAGGCAACAACCCTAGAGTCAGAGCTAAGCTGGAATTGTTTTAAAAATTCAAGATTCTTTATTGTCACAATGTGTTACCATAAAATGGCCCAGTGACCTCTCCACCCAATCTGACTAAGCCTGAGCTATTTTGCAAAGAGGAATGAGTGGAACTTTCAGTCCCTAGTTGTGCAAAGCTGCAGTTGTAATTGCTGGGGTCAAATTTTGCTGACTCAGGGGTGATGAATATAAAAGATGCGCCCCAGTTTTCAAGATTATTATTATTTTTTTGTTAACAAATTTCCTTCCACTTCACAATTAAAATGTGTTCGAGTTTGAGTCCAGCATGTGAATAAAATGTGAAGAATACGTATAAATATATTTGCTACAACTTGTAGATTATTTATAGCAAACACCAACTACAGGTTAATTTAGCTGTTTAACAAATTCAAAATGTTGAGTTCTAGTTGTTTTTTTTTTTTTTTTCTTGAGGAATCAGGCAATTTTTACCTCACCAGGGAAGATGTCTAGCTCATCATCCCCACATCCTCTGGCTGACGAAGCAGCGGCACCGCTCACCAGCAGACACTATCTGTACCCCCTCCACCGTATTAACTGCTATCAGACAGGCTTGAAATAATCCTTCCGATGCCCTCATTCATCACCGGCCCGTCTCTTAAGAAAAAGACAAAAACAAATCTGTCAAATGTTATTTATTTTCTCCTAGCCTGTTTTCCGCTGCCCGCAGTTAATTTTCTGTGGAATGTAAGGAGCAGCTGTCACTTTAGCACATGAATGGAGGCAGTTTAGCGGCCTCAGAGGCATCAGAGTGGATCAACGGCAGAGCGGGGACAGCTGGGCCCAGGGGGACAATGGCACTCTTAGTTAATCATTAATACTCTTAATGAACAGCAGCCAGGCACCAGAGGTTCACTTCCCAGTCCGGTCCAGAAAATTCAGCCCCGCAAACAGGAAGATGCAGGAAGCCTCAGCTTGCTGCCTGACCCCAAGCTGACAACTGTTGACTGGGGCTTTTATTGGGTCTGCTGGAGCTTCAAATTGCTGTCTCTTTGATGACATCTCACCCATCAGACTTGGAAAAAGAATAACTCCTGCTCACTTCATTAGGATGCTACAACATATTTCCTTTTGATACTTGCTTAAAGAGGTCAACAAATCCCACACAGGATGAAATAAAACAAAATCTGCTGTAAGTAAAGCAGATAAAGTTATATAGTTATTTAATTAAAACAAATTTCTGCATTTCATTTCATTTCGTTTTTTTTTTTTTTACCACAGAAATAGCCTGATTCACTATGATTTATCTTTAAAATCTGAGTTTGGACCTTTGACTCACACTTTGATTTAAGGTGAGTCCTAATTGCTGTGGTTCTAATGCCTACCAGAGGAAGGTTTTAAAAAGAGCTGGATGTTTTAGTTCTGTTCCTGTCGAAGAACCACTCAAAGGATTGATTCCATTTTACTTTTGTTTACTCTTAAGAAGCCTGTCTTGGCTTGTTTTATTGGCCAATAATCACTGGTGAGAATTATATGGTAAATATTGGATCATAATAAACCAAATTTAGACATCCCACCAATATATTCATATTGGGATAATTCAATAAATTAAAATATTATTGAAAAGTTCATTTATTTTAATAACTTAATTCACTGAGGGAAAGTCAATACATGGATTAACAAAGATCAATGATGTTTTTAAGCCTTTATTTCTGTTATGATTTTACCCCCCCCCCCCCCCATCTCCAGTGAAAATAAAAACACCAGTTAAAATTAGAATATTGCCTCAGACCAATAAAAAAAGCAAAATTTTCATGCAAAAATGGGAGTTTAGTGACAAGTATCTTTTAATCTGACAAACAAGCCT
Source organism: Fundulus heteroclitus (assembly GCF_011125445.2). Taxonomy (NCBI): domain Eukaryota; kingdom Metazoa; phylum Chordata; class Actinopteri; order Cyprinodontiformes; family Fundulidae; genus Fundulus; species Fundulus heteroclitus. Next base: position 10,539,769 of record NC_046373.1, on the reverse strand, counting down.
CTTAGAAATGCATATTGTAATTTATTGAATATGACTCTTTTACATGGATTGGAATGGTTTGCTGTTGTCAAGGACCACAAATGCAGTGAAGGCGATGCAGAGCCAACCTAATGGTTAATAGGTTTAATGAACAGAACACAAGACGGGACTTCAGGTAAGCTAACAGAGGATCCTGCGACTAATGAACAGGAACTTAAATATGCTGTGAAGTAATTAAATGGATAATGAACAGGTGAGTAACAATCAACAGAAATACACATGAAATGTCTGGTCTCTTGTGTTTCTTTTTTAGACTATTACTAGATCTGGACTTAAATACCTTTATTTCTCTGGCAAATACGTTCTACTTTTTTGGGGGGTCATCAAAAGTAGCACCAATGCGCTGCTGCATTTGTCACATTCAGAGAAGTAATCGCCGGACTAAAACGCAAAGCCCAGAAGCCTCAGGGTGGGTTGGGATATTTAATGAATAAAGGATCAACTTACAAAATTTCAGGAAGTCTAGGCGAGGAACAGGAGACCAAAAGGAAGGCAGTATAACGGACAATCCAACAAAGAATAATGACGACCAAACAATTATGTACAAACAGGAAGAATAGAGAAATGAGTGAGGAGCCAGGTGAAAATAATCTGAGGACATGGGTAACGGGTGCAAGCCATGAAGGCAGGGAACTGAGGGACAGGGAGAACGATTGGCATGGGCAGAACAGGGGAGGGAAACACAGAGAGAAGTCAAACAGAACATGACACCGAAACACAGAATGAATGAACAGAATCCACGGACTAAACCACAAGGTAGGAATAAACCAATAGTAAGGGATGAAAAACTGAAGGCACGAGCCCAGGAACCCGAGGAATCAGTCCAACACAAGCACACTTCCTGTGGATCATGACAGACTTTTCTTTGGCTCACACCAGTCATTTGGTCTTTTACAACTCCGATAATGGCACGCAATTCTTGTATATCAACCACACAGACATTTGAGGCGCTCCACCTCTTGCGCCTGTTCTCTGTCCCGCTCCGCTGAATAGCAAAGGAGTAGCTTCATCTGTGTGAAATATGGCAAGGGGACAAATTGACCCTGACCCGGTGGTTAGTCATTTTTCACTGCTTCAAAAGAAACACAGAACAAACCAGGGAATCTCCCTTCACTGTCGCTGAATGTCAAGATGTTCAGGCCGCACTCTGGTGCAGATGCAGTTCTTTAGAAAGATGTCTTGATATGCAAACCTTCCCAGTCAGGGACCCATTATAAGAACCATTTTCTCAGCAGTTCCTGGCGACTGGGTAATAATAATGAATGTGCGCTCACATAGTCTCTGTAGAGTGCACTGCGGAGCCTTTAACCCTTTACCTCAATACTATGGAGTCATCAGGGTTTCAAGCAGCACAAAAGGCAGGCAGGCTAAAATCAAGATCACAACATCCCCCATTTTCAGATGACTATTCTCTGCTGAGTCACAGACGCCTGGCTTAAGCCAACCCTCATTTCTTAACATTTTCTTCAAATGAACCCAGCTTAGGATGTGATCTTTTTTTTCCTTTCTTTTTTCTGTATAAGTCAAAATCCAAACACCTGGAGATCATGACACCTCCCTGACTGGTTTTGTTCACCGGCATGGGAATCAGGTCAACCTTCTACCTCTCAGTGCTCTGCTGCATCGCTCCTTGGACTGCTGCAGAAAACTCCTCGACCTCCCCTCCATGAATCTCCTCACTCCTCCTCTGACCTTTCTCCTGACCTCAGCCGCTCTGATCCTTTTGCAGCTTACCACTAGCTCACCTGCATGTCCAGCTTCCAGTGCTCTCCACTCCTCTGACTCCACTCCTGGATGAAACAACAGCGGAGACATTACCTGCACGCCGTTCATCTCCCAAAAGCCAGACTCAGACTCTGTGGATTTGCTCACCTCCTCCTGGACCTCTTCCTTTACCGACATCAGCAGGAGCTTTTCCGACACTTAACCTGTCGTCAACAATCCGCCTATCCTCCTCAGTGCCGAACCGGAAACCCTGTGGGAGACTGAGAAGATCTATAACTCTGTCTTCAATAAACCTTTGATTTTGTGTCTGTAATTGTTGCCAGCACCAGAGACTTAATGACATAATGAACATGACACCCACACGTTCACAAGTGTAGGGTAACGTGTTGCACCGGTTTATTAAGGTACAAACCGTCCGACAAAGCGTAGATGATGCATCTCAGTAATAAATCTTTTTAATAAACTACATTATTTAAATTAATTTAGTGTTCTGCTTTGTGTTGAGGGCTGCAATTAACAAGCAAGTCAAAGGCTTTAAATGCATTAGTTCTCTCAATGGTATCTTTCACATCAAACAAAGAATATCAGCCCAAAATATCTACAAATAAGCATCCATTATCCTATACAGATCGAGGTTTTAGTTTTGGATAACGCAAAACACCCGCTATCCTTCAACAGTTCCTGAGAGACAATTATGGTTGTAGTACAGTACGTCTCAATAAATCAGAATAGAGGATCATTTGTCAGATTAAGGCCTGGTCTGCACGTAGCCAGTTATCTGGGAAAACACAAATATTTTTATGGGTTCTGGCGTTTCGTCCAATAAAAAGGATTATTTCTGAAAACTCCGGCCAAAGTGGAGATTTCTGAAAAACGCTGTTTTTGTGTCTGCGTGTGTACGTGACAAACACAGAGTTTTAGGGTCCGGCACATCACAGTCTGCGACAAATAATGAGCCGCTAATGTCACATGCGGCGCCATTGTTATAGACTTGGCCATGCAGTGGAGGAAAAATTAACACTATCAGAGAGGTGTGGATCTTTACGTCAGTGTTGTGACTGACTGCTTACAATATGTGTCTGATCTGTGATAATCTAGGCAAATTCACTGCTACAAAATCAACGGCGTCTCTGATGTTTATTACCAACTGACGTCACTCCGGCAACTACACAGCATTTCCTGTCTTCACATTGGTGTCAAGACATAAAAGCCTACATGGAACGTCATAAACGTCACGGTGGGTTCAGACACCTTTCGTTTTAACAACCTCGGCTGCTTTTGAAGAGCAAAGGAAGAAGACTGCTCAGAGATCAGCGGCACCGTTTGTTTTGAAGGATTCTGACTGGCTGACATAGGCTTTTTGCTATGCGCCACACTGCCCCCTATGTGTTTGGCAAGGTTAAAACAATGCTCAGTGGTGAATTTGTGCGGGCTTGTGTGGATGAAAACTTTCCTGTGTACAATATTATATATACAAATTATGTTTGACGTTTTTTATAAGGATCCGGCTACACGTGTACAAGGCCTCAGAGGGTCTGGTCAGCCCAATGGTTATATTTAGTTTTGGGAACATTTCAGTAGAACCAGGTTATTGTCCTCATCTACTTGTTATGAGGTGAAAATAATCAAAAACTTTGGAAATAAAAACATCTTTTATTTATTTTGACATAGATAAGGGCTTTTCTCATTAGACTTTATCCATTTGCTCTCATCAATAAGGGCGGAAAGGAGAAAGAGCGCTTGGAGGGCACAATGGCATTCAACGGCGCTATTGTTTTAAAGGATTCTGACTCTGACATATGGTTTTGGCTGTGCGGTACACTGCCCCCTATATGTGTGGCATGTTCATGACAACGCTCAGTGGCGTGTTTGTGCGGGTTTGTGTGGATGAAAACCTTTCTAAAAACGATCTGGTGTGTACAATATTATTTTTAAAATGACGTGGGGAGGAAATATTCTTTTTTTTTTTAAAGACTGGGTCACGTGTGCACAAGGCCTTAATGTACCTTTTAAAAATTAAAGACCTCAAAGCAGGGATTAAACACACTTTTCATTAAGCCCACATTTCTCAATTAAAACGGCTGATTTAAAAATTACACCAGAGTGATTAGAAGTTGTCTGATGTAATATTCTAATCTTAAAAGCTTTGTTTTTATTACCAGAAAGCAGAAAATCATCATTATGAAAAAAATTCACTAGAAAACATTATTTTGTGTGTATACATGTAAAATGTTTTTCATTTTGTGACTTGAGTAACTGAAAAAAACAACTTTACAATAATAATTTATTGCATGCTACTTGCTGTATGACACACCATACACAGTAATTGCTGGTAATAACCCTTTAGTCATAACTGTGGTTGAATGATCAGTCAACAGAAACTTGACTGCAGGTCAGGGTCTTGTGGTGTCTGTTCAAACCAGGTTTTCTGCAACGATAATGCTTCCTCTTCTCACAGTTTGAAAAGGACGGGTGAGGTTTAAGCGTTTTGCTTTGTCAGTACCACATTTCTTGTTGAACTATTTCAATCCGGGGGGGGGGGGGGGGGGGGGGGAGGTCAAATCCCACGTGGCTTGCAGGCCAGTGGCTTATTGAACATCTAGTTAGATTCCCTTTTAACATCTAATTATGTCAAAGAATACAGAAAGATTACAGTTAATATACAGTGGCCATTGCTTGCTAGAAAGGTCTGTAAAAATGCAAACAGTTTACTAAACGTTTGGGGTCTGTTTGTGCAGCTTGATATTTGGAAACTGAACATAGCACTGACAAATGTAATATTGTAGATGACATGGACATGGATGTATGTCATTGTTATTGTTAAATTTTCAGCTTTGGTTGATTGTTTGGGATGTGAACTTTTGGCCAAAAAAGATTTTCTCCAGCATCCTTGTAGGCACCTATATGCCTGCCTGGTGATTAGTCAAAAAAGCCATTGTTTAATTTATTTATTTGTGTACTTAATTATTTATGAACATGTGTTGTGAAAACAAACTTCATAATTAATTGGTTTTGCAGGTATATTAACACCGTTCAGTCACTCACGTACCTCTACAGGGAATTACATTATATTATCGGTCTTGTGAGGTTATCACTTATACATCTGCAATGCCTTGCAAACACAGTCATACTCCTTAAATCTGTCTCAGTTTGTTACATTGCAACCACAAGCATCAATGTTTTCCTTTGGGATTTTGTGTTACAGACTAACACAAAGTGCATAGTTGGGAAGTGGAAGGTTTCCACAACTAGAAATCTGAAAAGTGTGGCAACCATTTCTATTCAATCATTTTATTGTGTTAGCCATAAATAAAATCCAGTGCCACTAATTCCTCCACAAGTCAGAAAATGGACATTTGTATGAAATGTATTCTCAACATGGCTACAGCTTTTCTGTGAGGGCCTTGGATGTTTATAAGAGAGCGTCCGTCTACAGGAAATGCACCAGATTGGTCAACAAGGCAAAGGTTAATTTATGAATCAATATCCCAAGCTTTGAACATCTCAAGGAGCACTGTTTATCCCATCATTTGAAAATGGAAATGAATATAACAAAACTTCAAACCTACCAAGACATGGCTGTACACCTAAACTGACAGCCCAGCCAAAGACAGGAATTACTGTAAAAGCAGTGAAGAGGTCGATGAAAACTTTGGAATAGCTACTGAGATCTAAAGCTAAAGTGTGAGTATGTTGTCGGAACAACTATTGGTTGTGCTCTAGACAAATCTTTAAGTATAAGAGTGGCAAATGATAGGAATTTCTGACAGAAAGCCATAAGAAATTCTTATGGACTTTTGTAATGTTTGTATTTTCCCACAAGCCATGTAGGCGGCACGCTAAACTAAGGTGGCCGACAGGTGCAAACGTGCAGCAAATAGCTGAACGAGCCACAAACAGCCAAGTACGCTGCAGACACACAGACACAAAAAACAAATGCCACAAAAAAGCGCTGCAAATAAAAAATAAAACAAACGCAAAGGAAAAATGCTGCAAGTGTCAAGAATAACAGCAAGTTTCAGAAAAGTCACAAACTTGCTCTAACAAAGCAGACGTGTGCCAGACCACTAGGGGCAGTAGAGAGACTCAGGAAGGACACACACGCTAATACGCTAATACGTAATATGCTAATGTTCTATAATATTAAACCATTACAGCAACATGTTAAGGATTAACGACAATGTACTTTTACCTCTTACCTCCAGGTTTCATGGCAGTACGATAATGTCTTTACAATCTGGTCCCACTTGACTTGGTGGTCAAGTGCCCCTAGTGGTCTGGTGCACTTCCGTATTTTTTGAGTTTCCAGCCTTCTTTTTTTTTTTTTTTTTACTTACTCTTGTTTTTGGCATTTGCAGAATTTTTAATTTTCACTACTGTCTATTTTCTGTGACTGCAGCATTTTTAGTTGGCAGAGTTTTTGCGTTGCGCTTGGTTTTTGTGCTTGTGTGTGTTGGCATTTGCGTCATTCATGTGTCTGCAGCACGCTTGTGGCGCGTTCAGCAGGTTTGCTGCATGTTTGCACCGTTCAGCCGTCGTAGTAGTAAACACGTGAAAAAATGTGTTCTGGTCAGATGAGGCCGAACGTGAATATTTTGGCCTGCATGTGGAGCAGAATTTGACTGAGTTTATATAGCACTTTCTTGTCTATCCTAACCACTCAAAACCCTTTACACCAGAGCCACATTTACCCCAGTGCACTCATTTATAAACTGAAATGCAGATTGTTAGGCAAATTGGGGTTAAGTTCCTCACCCAGGAGCACATCGACATGCAACAGGAGGAAGCTGGAATCAAATCAACAACCTTCAGATTGCGAACCAACAACTTTCAGATTGCAAGACAACCACTCTTGCCGCTGAACCACTGTGACCCCATGAGAGAAAAATTCTGGGAGAAAAACTGCTTGAAGCTGCAAAAGACTTGAGACCCATTGAGGAGTTCACCTTCCAGCAGGACAACAGCCCGAAACATCCAGCCCGATGTGCGACGGGAAGGTTAGATTTCAGTACATGCATGTTAGGATGGTTCGGTCCGGACGGAAAAATCTGTGGCAAGTCTTGAAAATTTGTTTAAAGATGTTCCCCGTCCAATCTGACTTACTTTCAACTATTGCACAAAGAAGAACGAGTGCAGGTCAAGGCTGCTATAAAGTGCGTTTAGATTTGTAACTTTAATGTTTCAAAATGTCAGAAAGTACAAGTAGTATATGATGATGATTTTACTATCGATGGGAATAAGGTGTTGGAGGTTTGAATTTGCTGTTCAATAATTCACAATTTCTTTTAAACACAAACTCTACTACCTGATAAAGTCACAATCTGCTGGTAAAGCAGTAACACTACAGTGGAATCCACTCTGTTTGGTTCATATGTAGTCTGTGCAGTGTTTTATACCTACAAATGTGTGCTCAAGTGATGTAGCATGGCTTAAAGCATCTCCCTCTCTTCCTGTTGAGGATGCCATTAAGAAGCTGGTCAGTTTTCACCTTTGCTGACATGATTTTTTCCCCTCCTCTTCTTCTGTGCAATCTACAGCCGTGTGAAGTGAAACCACAAGTCTCAGGCCTGAGTAAAGCCAGAACTGACTTTCACTGCGGGATCACGATGTGTCCTGAAAGCTAACAGTTTACTGCTACGGAGAACATAGAGGAGGCTGTGTCAGCTCAACTCTGTATGCCTACACATGTGCATGCACCATGCCACACACACACACACACACACACACACACAAACACTGGTCACCTTTTTAAAATAGATGACTTTGGTCGCGTGTGTGTGCGCGTGTGTGTGTGTGTGTTTGAACTAAATCCTGCAGGAGTTGTAATCAAGGAGTTGTGGCGTAAATGGAATAAGCGTGCGCTTTCATTTCTCTAGTTTAGTAAATATACACGTTGCGCTGCACAGACGTACCGCTCGGTCATGTCTGGCATTAACACTAAACTTTCATTTTTCTCTGCCTCGCCGCATGATGGTACGTCTCAAACAAATTTCCACCCTGTGCAATAATCTTTGACTTTCCAGCCGTCTAAGGCTTTCGGGGCAGGAAACGGGATTATATGGGTGTAAACTGTGCAAACACAACTTGTAAGGAAAGGCTTTATCGGTGCTGCACCTGTCGTCGACAGATTGGGTCACGTGCGTTACGTTTAATGAGAGCTGACGTTAGAGAGAGATCCAGAAAAAAAAAGTGTTACACTTAAACATTTTACAAACCTGCATTCGAACCAAGAGTCGCAAAGACTACAAAAATGAATACAAAAAAACACACTGAGAAGGCAAATTTGCTGCTTACAGAGCTGCACTGAGCTTCATGGCGTGCGGATGCAATTTGGAAGTGGCAAAGTTCAGTTTTACACTGGAAGCAAAAGAGGATCTGGGCTGCAGGCTGCAGGATTCGACGTTGGCTTGTTTCCTGTCATTGACTGTTGGTCACATGTTGCGTGGGTGTAAGATAGCGTAATGAGTTAAAGGGGTGAGGTTTGGACAACTTGCAACAGAGTGCACGAATAGGATCTGCACACGCGCTGTTCTGACTGACTGCTACGTAGTGTAATGGGGAGCAGTTCGTTAAGATCAACCTGAACTATTCATTCTGGGAAAAACAGGCAGTCATGGTAGAAAGGTTGACACACACAGGCAACAAAAAGTCAAGCCCTGGGTGATAAAAGGATTCAGCAGTGCAGCAATAATAATAATAAAAAAAAGGCTGTTGTTTACATGAGAATACAAGGGAAAACGTGCCTGCGCTGCACACACCCACTCAGTCTATTGCTCTATTTTTTCCCACTTACATAAATCTGAATGAAGGAGACTTTGTCATCCAATCACCTCGCTTTCAGGCCGTGTGGACCTTCACACCCCCTTCCTTTACTCCTGAACAACTCTACTTGATCCCACTTTACATGTTGTTACTGCCAGTCAACAAGATCAGAAAGCGTCCACCACTTGCCTTTATATCCAGCGCCTTGCAAAAGTATTCCTGCACACACAGTGTTTTTACATTTCGTGACGTCACAGCGATGAACTTTCAATTCGATTCAATTCAATTGTATCTATATAGCACCAATTCATGAAGCATGTCATCTCAAGGTACTTTACAGAGTCAAATTCAATCAGATTATACAGATTGGACAAAAATCTCCTATATAAGGAAACCCAGTTGATTGCTTCAAAGTCCCGACAAGCAGCATTCACTCCTGGAGAAGCGTAGAGCCACAGGGAGAGTCGTCTGCATTGTACATGGCTTTGCAGCAATCCCTCATACTGAGCAAGCATGAAGCGACAGTGGAGAGGAAAAACTCACCCATTAGCGGGAAGGAAAAACCTCCAGCAGAACCGGGCTCAGTGTGAACGGTCATCTGCCTCGACCGACTGGGGGTTACAGAAGACAGAACAGAGACACAACAAGACAGACAAAAAAGCACAGAAGCACACATTGATCTAGTAATCTGTTCTACATTAGATGGTACTTCACTGCAACATGCTGGGATTGGAGTCAGAGAAACACAAAGTACTGCAGGGTTTTCAAACAGAGGGATTTAAAAAAACAGAAAAGGTGTCGCATGCAAATGGATTCCCAAATGGCCCCCCCCCCCCCCCCCAGAGTTTATCTTTTGTAAGACCACCTTTCGCTGTGTTTACAGCTGGAAATCTTTGAGGTATGTCTCCACCTCATCTAGTGAATATTTGAGAAGAATGCATCTGCAGACTTTAAGTGGTAGGTTTGAAAATGTAGCCGTTTTGTACGCACAAACATTTATTGGTTCTTTCAACTGGCCCTGTTTCCTCTCCGTTATTCTTTTGTTCTCTGTTTTTCCTGTTAGACAAATGTTTTTTTCTAGTGGTAACAGGATGTCGTAGTCTGATGGGAGCAGTGTCTTTCCAGGGAGATCCTCGGATGACGGACATTTGGTCCACATAATACAGTTGCTGCAACCTTTCTTATGCAAAGAGACTTTTTTTACCCTCAGTTTAGCTAAATAAATTTTTTTAGAGCCACAAATGTTACATGACTTTTGAAAAAATATAACCTAGAATTTTTGATGAATATGTCATGTAGGAAATTTGGCATTTTCAAAGAACTATCATTTTATTTCTGGTTGTAGCTTTTGAAATAATAATAAAACAACATAAACCTTTTGCATTTTCCTTTATGGGATGTTGATATTTGGGGTAAACATAAAAAAAAAAAAACAGTTTATTCTACTTAACAGACAAAAGTGGATCTAAAAAACTTTGAATTTGCTAATACCGGTGTCATTCTTTTTAAGAAACTTAATGCAATTATTCCATGAAAAAAAAAATTGCTAAAACTCCCGTTTGTTTTTATATGTATATTTAAAAACATTGATTGGTTCTTCATAATTTTCATTCAGTTATTAGGAGCCATTGTGAAAGGTCCAAAGAGTCATTTGCGGCTCTGGAGCAGCAGGTCGCAGACCCCTGATATAATATGCTTGAACATACCTGGTCATTAATCCTTTTTAGATGCGCTGGACCAGTGGTGCATCTAAAAGTTGCAGAACAGCGGTCCTCCAGTACTTGTGTTTGAGCGATACGGACCTCCTTTGTAGCTCGGCCCGTGTGTCCTGCTGGAAGGTTGACTTCCTCTCAGTTTCAAGTGTTTCGTAGCCCCTTGTTTTTAACTCGAGCCACCAACTCTGACCAGCTACCCTGTCCCTGCTAAAGACGGCGGATGGTATTTTCCCATTCATGTTCTATAAATGTTCAGTTTCAGCCCTGTCTTACCATAGTGGCTTCTTAAACATGGTCGCCGCATCCCATACACACTGCAAATGGAATATCTCAAGGCTCTTCTAGGCTTTGAGCTTGCCCCTCCTCATCTTGCCGACAGATTTTGTCTTCCTGAGCTGTGGATCTCTCGCAGTCTCCTCCTACTTCTCTGATTGATGCAATGCTAACTCAGAGTGAGGCTGGAACATGAACATTTCTAAAGTAATTTAAAGAATAAGAATTGCATGGCAAGGCATGCTGGGAAAATAATTGTGAGCATATCTGTACGGTGCCCCTCCAGCACTTCCTCATATACTCTCTGATGAAACTGCTGGGGCCTATAGCAGTACAGCACTGCTATATTTACCTTTTTTTTTACCGCAATGAAAGGAGAAAATAATATGCATGAGAGCCTGCAGTGACACCCCATGTGGCCCCACTGTAACGACCGCTCCAGGGACCAGACCCACACACACACACACACACACACACACACACACACACACATTCAGACACTCGTATGCCAATAGTATGGCCTTGATGTGGGCTGGTGTGCTGTGTCTGCTCTGAGTGTCAGCAGCTGGAGGCCAAGGTTGCTAAAAGAGGGGAGAAATGAAAAAAGGAGGTAAAAGAAGGAGGAAGCCGACACGAATGTGGCGATTAAGAAACGGGGGGGGGCACAGATGTGAGGTTCCAAAGGCGAGCAAATGAGCAATGAGGCACCATAAATGAGGACGAGGCGCGGTTCGTCAGGAAGAAGGAGGCGAGCTGTCCAGAGGAGGTTAAGATGAGGCGTAGGCTGACGGACTGAGAAAATGTAAAGTATGACATGATTTAGCATCTAGATCCAAGAATCCTTCAGACCTTGCAACTGTTGCGTTCTTTGCTTTGAGACGGTGGCCCAGGAGGATTTAAGACCGACACATTTCCCTCAAATCTATTTAAGTTAACATTTCTGGCAGCGAAGGGATTCATTGACCAATCAGACCTGAAAGTTGCCCCCTTGTGTCGGTACATATGTAGACTGGAAAGTCAATTTCTGCGATGGTCGGCTGGTTCCTTAACCGTTTTTCAGTATGCAGCTGCTGCATCATTGGTTGATCTACCATACAAACTAAACAATCACCACGTTGGAGTCTTGTCAAACGCTCAAACATCCTGACCCAGTCATTAGGTGAGCTCTCTGTGTGCTTTCAATACAACCTCATTTTATGTGAAAATGTTGTTCGGTGTTTACCGAATGAAAACGCAGCTGATCCACCTGTGTGACTATTGTGTCACTATTGGTAACCGGAGCAATGTGTTTCAAACCGGAAAATCCGCAAAAGATGAGGAACATTTAGCTTCAGAGGAAAATCTTGATGTATCATGTATTTTTTTTTGAGTTCATTGCTGTAGAAATGTCAAAAAAGTGCAACGAGTGAGTCCTTCTACCAACTTTCGTCACCCACAAATGTTTTTTGAAAGCTGTGCAATCTCTGTTTCAAGGTAAAAGCAAAACAAAAACACACACGGTAACACCTTCCTGCCCTGATGGGATGCAAGTTGTCCAAAGCTCTACTACAGATTATAAACCAGCTGGTTTTAAAAGGTCAGCATTCAAAACAAAATGTTAGCGGTTATAAGTACGTGGCCACTGTGACTCTGTAGAATGGTTGTCCTCTGATTGAAAGGCTGTGTATTTGATTCCAGCTTCCTCCTGCCACATGCTGATGTGCCCCGGGGTAAGGAACCTAACTCCAACTTGCTCACCGATCTGCATATAGGTGTATAAAAGTGAGCGCGGTTGAATGGCCTCTGATCGGTCAGTGTGAGCAGAAAATCTCTATAGATTAAATCCATTTAAAACATTTACTCACTGGCTAAAAAAGTGTGAAAATCAGGCAGTCCTTACAGTAAAAACTGGACAGCTAATACAAAACGTGTGATTTGAAGTACAGAAATTATGATGGTGTGTTTACGAAGCGTGGATGAGAAATACACGATTGAATAACTTATGTGTTGACCCCACCTACAGGCAAAAGAAGAACCTCGCAGCCTTTGGTGATTAAAGGAAACTGACGTGCGTAATGGTTGCAGTTTATTTAAAAGAAAAACATGCAGAATACGTGATTTTCAGGTAGTTTGTACATGAAAAGGGAAAACCATCTGGATTTAAAAATTTGATAAAAATTGTCAAACCATGTTTTCCCGGTGAGAAATTTAGAAGCATTTATATATATATATATATATATATATATATATATATATATATATATATATATATATATATATATATATATAACCTTAATGTTTGCCAATGTTTCCCTGGGATTGAGCACCTCAAGATGAAGAGTCTGAGAAAACACAAATGACCTGTTTCCTTAATGGTTCCGTCACCAAACCAGGCACTTATTTATGCAGTTTACAATGGGCCAATTCATTAACTGAGCAGTTCAGTCCCAGGCTGACCACATCATTCAAGCGGGGGACACATTGAACGTGATAGCCATAATTTAATTTGGTTTTCTGGAAATCAAATTAAGACAAATCTTCTTTCTTTCTGAGCGGGACGATCCTGTTCGGAGGACCCGAGGACCTCTGTGGAGGTATTTGGCATCTTTAGCAGAAAGGAAGACGCTTCCACAGTAATTTCCTCATTTGCATCTAATCTTTTACAGATAATGAGCAAAACCCATACTTGTTTCTAGAAAAACATTGCGTAAAGAATTTGGTGAACCTTTATCTTCTGTCCTTTAGACGCATTCTTTTCCTGGGTGAAAGTCTTGTGAAAATATTTGACAGGTATAGTCGTTTAGATTAGGATGGATTATGTGTCTTTTAGCTCTCATGTTTCTAGACTCGCAGAATGATTCCTGGCTGAATAGCTGACTGCCGATCACTAAGCAACAATGCTACATGGCGTTGGGAGTTAAAAGCTTTGTTTTACAGCCCAGGGCACCGAAGCAGATGACAGCTGGCGTGTTAACGTTTAAAGAAACCCTGCTCTCCACTATCCTTTTACAGTTTCATGTCGCGGTTCCCCTTTGACCGAGCAGGACCCCTCGCCCTCAGGGCAGATTTGTTTCTGTGTGAGCGTCAGGGCCACACTGTGAGGCTCTGCCAGGTGGACCTCTTTTTTACTCTGTGTCACGTGGGAGGAGCATAGAGCTGCATGCAGGAAAGCTTCTGTATCTCCTCTTATTTCCCTGGCAAATATTGTCACCACAGCCAGTCTCATTTCTCTCCTCCTCCTCCTACTCCTACTCCTCCTCTTCCTCCTCTTCTTTCCCTTCCTCTTTTCTCCTCTGACCGACATCCCACACGCTCTGCCTGCACGTCAGAAGTCCCTCATAGTCCCCAAAGGATAAGATGCCATGGAGGCCACCAGAACAACGGTGCTGTGTATCTGCTCCGTCCTGTTTGTGCTAACAGGTGAGAGTTTCAAAGCGTTTGAGTTATCCTGGCTGTGTCTGTACGACTATAGCTGTAGCTAAGCGAGTACGGTGGGACTGGTTGCCTCTCAATGTCAGTGGCAGATTTGCTCCATAAAAAAAAGGGGGGGGGGGCAATAATCCTTTAAAATAAACTTAAAAAAGTTACATTAATTGAAAAAAGTGGAGGAAATTTCCAAAGTACAAAAAAAAACCTGTTGTTGTAGAGGTTGCTGTATGTGTTTGAGCTTTAGAGTAAAACTCAGTAAGTATACAACATTTTTGTCAATTTAAATGTTTTTTTTTTTCCTTTTTTTTAATAAATTATGGGAAACTAATTATCTAAGAAGGATGATTAGTTCTGCCCTAATTTTCAAAGGCTGTGTTGGTACGATGACGACAGCATCATGGTGGCAGAAGCACCTCATGATATCTTGACAAGGGTCGGAGAAGCTCATCAGCATCGATACAGATTTCTGCACTGCTCTGTTTTGCTCCGTGACAGAAAATTCCTGAAGTTTGTCGATGGAACATTTCAAAATGTAGAAAAACGTTTGAGGGCTAAGAATACTTTTGCACGGTACCGGTGATTTCTGTCGATAAAACCTAAAACGTGAGGAATCTTTTTCTTTGATAAGGACAATGCGGTAAGCTTAGGGTGGCTTAGTTGTTCTGCCATGACCATTTATTTTTTATTTCTATTTCTTTCTTTCTGTCTTGTCCTCACATCTTAGGCATGCAGGAGTGTAGAGCTGGCTGCTGTGCGGATTTGCTTGACGAAATTCCCTCTGTTCTATAGTTGATTTTAATACATAAAATTCATTAGTAAATGGGAACTAATAATCAGCAACTTTATCAAATGAGGAAAATAAGTTTTTAGAATTAGTATTCCAATAACAACAATAAATTGGGCTTTGGTTGCTGTTCGTTTATTTTTCCGTCTTATTTATTGTAAAACATAATAATAATTTATTGTGCAAACATAATAATAGTAAAAAATGGTGTAGTCTGAACATTTTTCTGTGTTCCCCTACATTTTGATAATCATTTCTCTCATATAGAGACTGCGTTATGGTGTGCCGCTTTGACCTTCTATTTATTTATCAATTTATTGTGTCCTATCGCTCGGGTAAGCTCCACGGTGGAGCTGGTTGCTGTGTCGTGTCGGGTAAATCTGGTCAACGAAAGAAGGAATACTGCACCTTTTGCACAACTGACCTCAATAAGATGAAATAAATATACATTCTTAGGAATAAGAGAAATCAATAAAGACTTAAAAAAACTGTTGCTGTTGAGGTTGCTGTATATTTTGGACTTGTAGGGTGAAACCTGAGTGGATTAAGAAAGCGTTTGACAAAATATTCTCCAAAACTTGAGGAAAATATTCAAGGATCATGAAAATTGATCACAAACCTTAAGCAAAAAAACAAAAACAAAACCAGTTTAAATTAAAACTAGTAAACTCTCTGGAACTCTTTGCCTCTGGAGCTCAAGTCACAGACTGATGCTCGACTTCTCTCCACAAGATTGAAAAAATGGCTCAAAGACCATCAAAAGTGTGAGCATTAACTGGCTTGTACTGTATTGTTTGTTTTAACTTCTTTTGTTTTTTATGCATTTGTGTATTGTTACTAACCTCCCTCCCCCTTAATGCTTACACCTTTTAAAAGCCTAACCAGGGACAAATGCTGCAAATTAGCCCATGGCTACAAGCCTTATGTACTTGGACATCGGCCACCTGTTTGGTTGCAATGTTTAATTGTACTGTCCCTGTCAAATAAATAAATAAATAAATAAAATAAATCATAAAATAGCGAGTAATGTACGTTTCCTTAGACCGAAGTGTGTTATTGTCCCTATTGCCTTTTTTTCGATCGAAGTTTAACTCAAATCTAAGTATTTCTTGCTTAAATGGGAATTTTGCATGTCTTTCCACAGTCATCACAATGTGACTTAACAGAATCAGCTTTATTTCTATTGTTGGCTGCAAGCAAAAAAAAAAAAAAAACAGTCTGTGGAAAGAATAAGAAACCCTGAGGACAGAACTGTGACTCAGAAACTACAGCCATGAACCAGTGTTCTTCACACATTATGACTTGCATAAAATCCCTTCAACATGGACTCCCCCGAGTGCTTTAATGTAAGTGTCAACCAACTCTCCTTTAGAAGAAGGCCTGTTTGTCTTATCTGTTGAAGAACAGAGGATGGTGGCGTTCGGAGATGCACCTGTTGACTCTATTTAGTGTCCAAACATCTTGGATGTGCGTGAGGGCGATAAGGGGCAGGTGCTGGTGGCTCTCCACATGTTGCTGTTTAAATCTGCGAGGGAGGGCATGGCCTAAACGAAGATACCCACTCACCTTAAAAGCCCATTGTCACAGGAATCCTCACTTTATCACCACAACAATTGCCAAGCTGTTTGGGGACAACAGTGAAGGAACGGGCAGGGCACACTTCTCCTCATTCTGCCCTTTTCACCAGATCTCAGCTGGTGTAAACACAGTCACACTCCTGATACTGACAACACACACACACACACACACACACACACACACACACACACACACACACACACACACACAGAGCGTGACACAGAAACTGGCCTGCGGTCTGGAGAGTGGAACGTGTCGCCGTGTCTCTTTGCGCTGCATGTATTATTTAGGACATCACAGCAAACGCACAGCAGATGCATTGTGATGAGCGACGTGGGCGGCAGTCACCACAGACCAGGCTGAAACTGTGCCTCACAAAATTATTCATGCCAATTGAACTTTTTTCACACTTAGCGACGGCCACGAACTTACACGCGTTTAGCGGGATTTGACGCGATAGAGTGAAACCCGAGCCGGTGCGTTGTTGTGAAGAGAAAGGAGAGCATTTACATTACGTAATATGTGTCCTCTGAGTCAGTATACTTTGGAGAAACATGAGAATGTGCGACAAGATTCTTAATTGAATTTAGGTCTGTACTTTGACTGGGCCATTCTAACACATGAATATGGTTTGTTGTGAGCCATATCTGGGTTGTATGTTTAGGGTCTCGTTGTCTTCACCTTAAGCCCTTTGCTGATTCTAACAAGTTTTCTACTGGCGTTGATCTGCGTTTACTCTCTGTCCATCTTCCCTTTAATTTGTACCAGCTTCACAAGAGTCTAAAGTCAAGAGTTTTTGTTGTCAAAATGCAACCATAATGAAATGTAGGTGAGACAGCGGCTCAGAATGTACACATAACCCACAGACAAATCAAAGACATCCATGGAAAAACAAAGAATGAGCATTTGCAGAGCAGACCCTCAAAAACACCAAAAGTAAACTAAAGAAAAAGCTAAATTTAAAGTTAAGCTGTACAGGAGAAGAGAATTGTTAATGGATAATAAGAAACATTCAGATAAAAAATGAAATGTCCAAGTGGAATGTATTGCTCTGTAGCAATACGCCTGGCTGTTCTCTGGACTCTTGCAGCCAAACAGCGTCTATATCTCGTAGACGCCATCCCACAATCCCCTGTGCTGACCTCACCATCCCCACAGCATGATAATGCCACTGTCTTATTTTACTGTGAGAATGGTGTGTTCATGGCGATCCATCCCAGAACATACTGTTTTTTTGCACCTAGGCATGAAAAGTTTACCTTTAGTCTCCTCTGTCCGGTGCACCTGTGACTTGAACATGGCCTGTGGAAAGTTTAAATTTGACCTATTATGGCTCTATTTCAACAATTGCTTTCATCTCGCCAGAGAATAGTAGTTGTCTTGTCAACAGACTTTCCACCTGAGCTGCGAATTTCTGCAGCTCATCCAAAGCCTTTTGGCTGCTTTTCTGATTGGTGCTCTCCTGGTTCACATAAAATGGATATGCCATGAAGGTGTGGCTCTGTCTTTCAGATGATGGATTGAACAGCGCTGTGTAAGATGTTCAAAGACAGTAGTTTTTTTTCATGCTTTGAACCGCTCCACAACTATATCCCTGACATGTCTACTGTGTTCCCCTTCTTGATGCTGTTTGTTCACTAATGTTCTCTAACAAAACTTTAAGGTTTTCACCGAAGAGCTGGGCACTTCACAAATTATTAAGAAAAGAAATTGCTCTTAACAATTTTACAATTGGTCAAAAAGTGATCAGACAAAGCCAATTAGTTTCATTATAGCTTATACAGAATTAAGAACAGTAAATGATTCCCATTAGAACATTATTAGTTACTTTTATTGCTGATTCCAGAGAAAGAAGATGCGCAAATAAACATGTGGCTCGTGAAAGAGGAAGTTGAAACATAACGCTGACTAAAATTACAAGGATTTGAGCTTGTTTCACAGTAGCACTGCTGGCTCCCATGCTCTAACGATCTCCCTGTTATTTCCAACTTGTCGTTTTATGAGCCTGCAACCAGTGAACTAACTGCCTGGCAACCCAACTGAAGCTTAAACAGACAAAGAGACGCGCAATACATCAACAATTATCGTAACTTTAGACAGGCCGAGTGTTTGTGTTCGGTTCAGGACCAGACAGGCCTCATGCTTAACAACAACGACACCCTTTAGTGAGCTGGGTCAATATTAACTCACTACAGTTTCAGGACGTGGGTAGCAGGATACAAACTGATCGCGCTGGTGTGGTTTCATGTACTCACCAGCAACTCGTGCTGGTCATTAACATTTCGTTGGGCTACAGGAATGATAAATACAAAGAAATCCATCTAAAATCAATTGTGTGGGTGGGGGGCTTAAAGTTTGTCCAGTATATATGGACTGTCAATTACTCTTTGTGTATGTTTTCTATGTTAACACATAATATACTGTATAGATGCTGTCCAAAGAGGTGCTGCTAAGGTCTTTTAAATGGGGGCTTCTTCATAAAAATCTACTTTGTTTCATGATACTTAAGTAGAGCCGATTGCAAAGAAGCTCCAGTGAAATAAAACCTTATCATTGAGATAGACGACAGTCTACTCAACTCACTACTGCTGACATTTTGAGCTATTTTTTCATCTAACAGCAGACATCTCAGATTTTTTAAGCTGAGAAGCGGTTCCTCTAAAACATTGAGACAATTTGTGTTTTTCTTGCAGTTTTGGATACCAGAAATAGATATTGATGAGTCTC
Source organism: Fundulus heteroclitus (assembly GCF_011125445.2). Classification (NCBI taxonomy): domain Eukaryota; kingdom Metazoa; phylum Chordata; class Actinopteri; order Cyprinodontiformes; family Fundulidae; genus Fundulus; species Fundulus heteroclitus. The sequence continues at coordinate 10,520,758 of NC_046373.1, read as the reverse complement.
ATTAATCTCTTAAAGTCTTGATCTTATCTGGGATTTTTTGGTGATCCAGAAGTATTGTTCTACCCTTCTCTTTTCTTGTAGACATGTAATAATTCTTATTATACTCCAACTTGAAGAATTACTAAAACGTAACACCAAAGATTTGCTTCTAATGCTTTCTTGTCTGGACGCTTTACTTCCACTGTTTGTCAGTCTTTATAGTTGTGAAGATAAGCTCTCCTGCGTCTGATATGCTGAGACCAGAAGTTGTTCAGTCAACCAACCAACAGTTCTCTGTGTCTGCCTTATGGAGATACTGCATATTGCCAGACATTTGTATCGTGTGGTTGTGATAGAAATTAAGAAATTGTCTGTCTTAAGCAATATAATGCAACCTTTATTGTAAACCTATTTCCTTTTCTGATTTTTTGATTGGCAGTTTCAGCTTCACCTTTAGTCTTTCTTGCAGCAGAGGTCTGCTGTCAGGGACAGAGTTAATCCACAAAATACAATTTTCAGACTTTTTTCTCTTCTTCCCACAAATTTGTGTTTAATATTTTCCGAGACAGCCTTTCTTCACTTTCATAATACCTGGATTTTATGACCTGTTGTTTCAGGTTAGATAAGAAGACCTGATCTGTGGTCGAATCCATTTAGCACAGATCTGTGTTTGCATCAACCGACTCGTGGATCAAGATGTGCTGATTATAACTCTCTGCCAACAATGCATCCCAAGAATTTCCTTGATACTGAAAGCGGGGAAAAAATCTGTTAACACAATGCAGCTTTTGTTCAAAACAAAGCTGTTAAATGTAAATACTACTATATACTAAATACAGGACGCAAATTCCTGTGTGTGAGTATTTGGATCCACACAAAAGTGACATGGCGTGAAAGGAGTTTTCTCAAACTTTTGTGAAACATTTGAATTTGAGTTGACTAGTGCAATGCCCAATGTGTCCTGAGCATCAGATCTAGCAATACTGTCACTTTGAGCAAAACAGTTGCAGGTTGGAAAAGATATTAATTTCTACTGCCTATCCAATACGTACCTATTTCTGTTGCTTTTTTTGTGTTCAAACACTAATTGAACCCGTACACATAGAGAGACCGTATAGCACCATGCATGAGACTGGTTTATTGAGACACAAACCATCAGAAGTGCTAATAAGCAGTTTAGTCTTACAGCTTTAACTAAGTCTAAATACATAGCCGCAATATTTGTATATTGAACTCAGGTTTTTCAGGGTCCAGACCTGCCATGAACTGAGTGAGACACAGTTTGGAGTCCATTAAAAAGTGTGACGTTACTGATATACATTCATTGTTTTGGTAGAATATATGTTTTTGTCATGTCAAGTGTGGTCAGCTTTTTGTGATTGTATTCTACTATGTCCTTTATCGCAGATGTTGGCTGCGAACTGATTCACCTTCATTCGCCAGTTCAACAAGGATCCACAGGGATGCCGCTATTTCTGTCTGTGGATACCAGATTTTCACTGGATGAAGTTGAAATCCAGGGAACTTGGTCTCACATCGATCTGAGTGGCGCCAGGACCACGTTGGTTACCTTTACCAAAGAACAGTACATCATTGACATGATGTACCAAGACCGCCTCCTCTTTAAAGAAGCAAATGCTTCTCTGCTCATCCTGAAGTTGAACAAGAATGATGAAGGGCGTTATAATCTAACACTCAACATAAAGTTTCCCAACAAGTCAGCAGTGGTCATCAAAGAAGAAAAAACTATCTATGTGAAAGTAGATGGTGAGTTTTCAATTGCTAGATCTCATGAGTCCTAAGATGCTGATTGGGTCCAGAATTAGCAGTGTTTCTTGTCTTTTTCCTTCCAGAGCCTGTATCTACACCAGCCATTGAGAAACAGCCACCCTATGCAGTTGTAGAAGACAAAGGAAATGTAACGTGGACTTGTTCTGTCGAGAAAGGAACAAGAGTGGTCTTCCAGTGGTTTAAGGATAACGTCACACTGACTCCCAGCGAGAGATTTCACTTCGTTCAAGACAACGCCACTCTGTTGATTAGCCCTGTGAGAAAGGAGGACATGGGGAATTATAGCTGTGCTGCCAGCAACCCAGTGAGCCAAATCAGGAAAAGCAGCGAAGTGGAGCTCAGTGTTTACTGTGAGTAGACATGCCATTCTCTTCTGAATGTCCTCCCTTTGTTGTTTTACTACCACCACCTGAGAAATTCCTGATGCTGCCTTGGTAAAAAAAAAACACAAGCAAAAAAACATCTCTGTTTATTGAGGATGTGAAAATCTGAACTAAACGTTATGCCGTGTCTTCTCTGTTTCAATTTGACTTTGAATACCAGCAACAGAAATTGCTTGCTGATGTACTCTCACAGAGCATCTTTTTTTTTGGACTTTTGCGTGATATGTCACATACTGAGGATGCTGAGGTGAATCCCATCTTTTCAACAAACAGATTTCAGCTGCCATTCCTGCATAAAGCTAGAGACAAAGAAACCAAAGTAAGATACTAGACATTTCTCTGTTGGCTGAAATTTAGTGTCATTCTACCATTTAATTGGTTTGAGGGCCTGGTCCAAACACAAAAAGGAGCATTTTGAATATGTTACCCAGAAGGTCCCACTTGCTTTTAGTTTATTTTATTTTGGCCACTGGTTCTCTGTTTTGACTGCGGGTTATTTATGTAAGTTACATGAACTGATGCTAAAATCTAAATAAAATATAACCACTGTAAGTCATCCATAACCTATTAATCTCCCAGCAATAAAAAGGTAATACTTGTTAATGTTTCAAATTCAGTCATTCACACAATTTTAGAGAGAGAGGGAGAAGGGTCGCCACACACAACTAGTCCAGAGTGGGATAAAAAAAAAAATAAGACCAGTAAATAATTAATCTCAAATTGTTTCATAACAATCACAGCTAAAAACCTATATAAAGTCACTTTGTGACTGTGGAAAATTATCTAATGAAAATTAACTGCATTGGTTAAGTTGTTCTGTCTCCAAGCAGTTCTAAAAACAAACTTTTTCCATTTTCAGCAACTAAACAATAACCAATGATTCTGTCACAACCATCTCACTTCACAGTTAATGCAAAGTCACTCTAAACCTCAAGGAAATATGTAACTGTGGGGGAGTTTTCATTAATTTTGCTGACCCAGGCTTCGATGTTGACTGGACATCTAAGCAAAGAAGACTGAGGAGATCTCTGGTGATCCGAAGTCATAATTTGAAATTATTCTGGAGCAGTTACTATTAAATTTATTAAATAATCAAAATCCCTTCTGTATCATGTTCATAACATTGACAGATTTGTATTGACAGCTTGTAAAATGTGTCCCATAGTAAAATTGTCAAATTCAAAAAAGCTTTTGAACATCACTGTTTCAAAGTCATACCAACTTAGAAAGTCTAAGCTACAATGTTTCTAATTCCACAGATAGCTGAAAGCGGAAGTGTTGATACTATAAACATGTATTAATGGTCTCAAAGTTAATGTCTGATAACAAACAACAAACATTCTATGCATACATTTATGCATTAAGTATTAGATCATATTTTATTTAAATTTTCATGGACTCAGACAGCCTGCTGTCAGTTGAAAACACATTTCTCTTATGGGAAAGTATTTGCATGGGAGCAGACTTATCTCATAGGGCTCTGCTGTTTTACACAATGTGCTGATAAAGATCCCCTGGTTCTGTGAATTTGAAGCAACTGAGGGTCTAATTTGTTAATTCATTTGCATATGTGATCATTTCCACGAAACAAAAGATAAAGGAACATAGGATTCTGGTTTACCCCCCAAGGTCCAAAGTTATTGGCTTAAAGCTGCTTCCAGTTCATGTTAGCATTTGGAGAACATACTCACAAACAACAAGAAAAGATCTTAGAAGAATCCAGTCTTACAACCAACTGTATTTGAGGTAATCGCCTAGTGCTTTAAAAAATGATGGACTTACCTATGGATTTAGTTAAGGTGTTTCTTTACAGTGAAACTAGAGGAGGGAGTGATTTCATTTGTGTGTGGCCAGCAGGTACATATCAGCTAGCAAGATTAATGAGTTTTTAATCATAAGACTCACATGCTTTTAAGGTGTTAGTGTTTTTGCTCTGCTTTCACTTTGTGGGAGAGAACTAGGTGAAGTTTCCCTTTCTAGTCTTGCTAGTTTTGGACAGTCTGAAGCATCACTTCTGATGTATTTCTCTTGAGGCCAAGCTTCTCCGGGTACATATCAGCAGCACAGATTACTGCATTTTTGAATGTTTTTTGTTCTGCTTTCACTTTGCAGGGGAAAAGAGGTTTGAAGCATCACATCTGATGTAAACACATAAAGGTGAAAAGAAAGTGCACCCTCTGTTTATTCTAATACCCCCGTCACAGAACTGTGTCTTGGCCGTTCAATTTAATGGCATCAGAAGACAGTATGCCACAGGAAATGGTCAGGAAAGGACCTCTCTACATCAGGGGCCTTCAACACTAATCCCACTGTCCTGCATGTTTTAGGTGTTTCCCTGCCTCCACACACCTGACCTATATAAATGTATAATTAACAGGCCCCCGTAGCCCTTGATGGCTGCTGAGGAGGACATGCAATCATTTAATTCAAATGTGGTGGAGCAGAGACATCTAAAACGTGAGGTCCTGAGGACCAGAGTTTGATCACAGCAGCAGATTTTTTGAATATCTTTTCAAATTCTATTACAATAGCACTTCAAGCACTGTGCTAAATATACAGTATACTGCACGTGTGCACCACCGCGGAAACAAGCTACTACGTCTTAAGTGTCGTAGTAGTGTCGTTTACTTCAATAACTCATTCTCACCCTTACTTATACAAACATTTTATTCAACTGTGGATGTGGGATGGTTGAACCTGAAAGGGAAATTAATGCAGTACTTAGTGTTGGATCAGTTTGGCTGACCATTATTTAACCAGCTGTGGGCACTCATAAAGCATTTGAATTTAAGATAGGATAAGAAATCCTTTATAGTCCAACAATGGCGTGACAGTGGCAAAGACACAGACAGAGTTACACACAGTTTATAGTAGTAAAAAAAACTAAGATAATCTAATCTAAAGTTAGTTCTAATGTAGCAGAGGACGAGCTTTTTCATGAACGGCCAAAAACAAAAGTAAAAAAATAAACGCCACAGTAAATATTGAACAATTATTCATTGTATAGCATACTTAGATAAAAATACAAAATATTCAAGTTTACAGAGGAAAAAAGAAAGAACGCAATATCATTACCAGATGTTTAGTTAATAATGTAAATAACTTTAAAAGACATGATCATGACGCCACAAAAAAGTGAGGTACCTGGTCATGAAACAGCTGAACACTGTCAGTTCCATCCTCATGATTTCTGTACATAAAGACATTTCACCTGAAAAATGTTCCAGGATGTGATGTTGTCCAATAACTCCCTAATCCCCCCTTAACAAAAAGGAGTTTATTCAAGTGTACTACGATTATACTTATTTCATACTTAAAATGAGCCATTGTACTTGTAGTTTACTTTTTATAAACTATAGTGTATATGCTTAACAACAGTATAGTATAAGACTAAGGAGGCCTACATTAAAACTAAGACTTAAGCTTATACTTAAGTATACTTAATAAAATGAACTTCAGGTATACTATTTTTTGCTTTAGACCTACATTAAAGCCGTTTTTCAAAGCACCGACAAAGATGACAACATGGGAAACAGTGTTATAGCAGTTTAGAGTTTCAATGTATATCTGATTGGGTCCCTGCCTGAAATAATTCCAATCTAACTTAACGTGCACAAAACAACATTACAGGTATTTCACCATGTCCATTCTCGTTAGGTAAAGATGATGATAAAATAAAATAAAAACTTTTGAAATATGTGGCCCGTTTCAACCAATATATTATGCGATAAAGGCATTTCTAAATGATCGGTACCAAATGATTTCAGATTGTTATGACAGCTGTTAGCAAACTGTTCGCTACCTAGCTGTGCAGGCTAACACTGCTTATGGTGTGCATGTCTTTACTCCCCCGCCAATCAAAACTTTTTTCACTGTTCGCAGTAAAGGGGAGACTGTGTTGAATGCTGGAGCTTCTTGTCTGCTTGTTGTATGTCGCCTACAGAACGCTGTGTTCTTATATCTCCAGAGAGAAATACTGGTTAGTAAAGCAAACCTGCTAGAGTTAGCGTAGCACTTCAGCTAACTGCTTCCCATAAAGGAACAAGACACAAGTTTATAGACTGTATCTGTTGAATGAGATATATCTTCATAAATTAAAAACGCAAAACTACAGGACGCGTCAGAATGTGATAGCAGCTTTCTTAACTCCAACCCTGAGATGAAGCAGGCTACTAAGGCTGTCCTCCAGATACTCTAGTTGGGACATAACATCTTTTTCTGTCAATAAAAACAGACTGGAAATACTCTACTATCTGATTGGGTAAGGTGAAAATATCTAATCTAAAATGACACAGATCCATATTGAGGACAAAAAGTCTCTACTGGGACATCCTTATTTAAGATGGAGAACGTTCTGTTTACCGTGACTGCATCTGACTTCATTCTTTCCCTTAATGATAAACAATAAGATAATGTCTGTTGGAGACCTCCACCATAATCTTTTATCAATTTGATGCAAGATATTCTATCTTTTTTTTATGAAAATGGCGAAGTTACTCAGGCTTGTAAAAAAAAAGAGCTAATATGGCTAAAACTCTGCTGCTTTTTTATCATTAGAGTTTCACGTGATGAGATTATTTAATAATTTTTCCAGCTTCGCAAAATGTTTATTGTAACAGTGTTTGCCTTGCCTGTGCACACACTTATTAAAGCCCAGACCACATCCCCATGCATCACTAAACGACATGAAAGGTATATTTTTGACTGTAGAATGTGATTCTGAAACTTGCAAAAAATGAGAACCCCCCACACACTAAATAAAAAGATGATAATAATAACTGAACAAGACGCATGGCTGGCAAATATTGATGAAGCAGTCTCTGGGTAACAAGCCCAAAAGCACAGTTGCTCAATTACTCCCACAAATTTAGATAGTGAGGGAGAATCCTACAGTAAATAGTAATCCAGAGTATTGTAAGGATTTGTACAGAGATTTGACAGGTAGTTACAAGGTGATGACCCAGCTGATCAGCATTGAAATAAACGCAGCAGAAAAACGTCAAATGAGTAATAGAGACTAATACATTGTGTCATTTCTTGGAATTTTGTTACAGGGCTTCTTTCTGTTTTGACTGATTTATTTAAAATACGAACATCCTCTTTTCCTGTGCAGTAAAACTGGTTGTGTGTAAGCTCTATTGTTTGAAGTGATTTAAAGAAGGAGTGATGGTTATGGGAGTCTGTTCCAGCAAACGTCTACATTTTTTTTTTACGTCTCTGTGTTTTCAAATAAATAGACACAGGATAAACGTTCAGTAGTAGTGTTCGTAGGTGTCTTGTTATTGAGAAAGTCACATGGCCAACTGCTGGGAAGACCAGGAGGGAAGGTGCATTATATGGTGTGCTTAGAAACACAAATTCTGCTATAGACCCATTGACCAAGCTTGAAATGGTTGTTCTTGCTTCTGGAAAGTTCTCCATTTATCATAATCTGTTTGTTACTTCTGTATTCATATATATTGTATCTATTGTGTGGTGAAAAGGGTTCTGGATTCCACTCAATCTTCCCTGGAGCCTTTTTCTATTCCCCCTCATGGCTCCTGGTTTCTTCCAGCTTCTTGCCTCAATGTGTTTCTTCCACAGTTTTGTTTATTATTTTTTATCCCTACAAATCATGTTTGTGCCTGCCTCATGCATGAAATCACTACGAATCCATTAATTTCATAAATATATCCATGAATATCTGAAAAAGGCTTTATGTACACCAAGATATTACTGGCTTGTAACGGTGCAGCTGTATTTAAATACTTCAATGTTCATGGGCGCTCCTGCCCAGTTATCCTTATTTATTCTGCTATTCTGTGTATTAAGCCTACACCCTTTTCATAACAAGCTACTTGAAGTATACACACCTTACAGATGTAGAAATAAGATTTCTTCCGTTGAAAAGAAGAATTCTTTGTAAAACATGAAACGTTTACAGTGGAATTTAGTTTAAAATGTTACAACTGAATTCAAAGAAAACCACAAGTTTTGGATCCTCAATCTCACTGGTTTAGTGGTGACAGTTTCCAGTTTATCTTGAATGTTGTACCTTTTTCTCTTGTTTAACAAATGTGACTTAAATAAATCATCTGTAGAACTCAGCAGAATTTGTTATGAAGGTAATTCAGCAGGAACACATCAGGGCACAAGCCCCCAAGGACTATGTTTGGCTGCATGAAACCTGATTATGAAAATGGAGGCCAGGCAAACCATGTTTTAGCCACTCACTGGTTATTGAAATGCTGCAAACAAAGAATCTAAATTGTGCATTAGAACGAGACAGAGATATCAAAACGAGTTTAACAAAACCAATCGCCGTGTTTCCCTGACCCACACACAGATGGCCCCTACAACCTGGAGGTGAATTCCGGCCAGGGCCTCCGGACAGGGGAGGTGTTCACCATCAACCCTGGAGAGCTGGTGTACTTCGAATGCCAGGCCGATTCAAACCCCCCCAACAGCTACGTCTGGATCTCAAAGAGCCGCAACCCGACTCAGATCATCACCGAGGGCCCGCGGCTGGAGGTGCTGTCCTACAAGCTGGCCCAGACCGAGGAGTACCTGTGCCGCGCCTTTAACAACGTGACGAAGAAGCAGGACGAGGCCCAGTTCACTCTGGTGGTGGCCAGCCTGGGAACAGGTGGGTAAAGGGCAGAATATGGCAGGAAGGAGCAGAGCGTGGGCTGGTTTCGGGAATCCTCTAATGATAAAGGCTCTGTGAACTTTGCGTCATGCCAAAAGCAGAGGAGCGAAGCTTTAAGTGAGGTAGAAGAAACTTTCCAAATGATAAAGCTGTCCGACTCGCTGTAACGAGGCACCAGGAGCGTCATGAGTTGTGCCTGCATGTCAGGGATATAGCATACATACATATGAATGTTATCGAAACAAAGATTTAATCTCTGTTGCTAGGCTCCCTTCGCCTGCAGTCGGTTTTAGAGTTCAGTGGCTGGGAAAGTAAACAGGCGATAACAGCTGTTGTGTTTATTGACTACGTTTTATAGCATAGGCAGTTTCTGTGTGCTGTATGAGACATTGATATGTTGTCTTGGTGATACCAAGAGGGAGCCACGGTGACGGTTATTGCCGAAACTGGCTTTGATTTAAAACTCTGTTTGGTGAGTCAACAGAAGTCATGCCAAACATTGTTTTTTTTTAATTTTTAAGACGTCAAAATTACCTCAACACAGAACATTTTTATTCTATTTCCATCCTAATTAGATACAAGGTCAGGTAGATTTTTCTTGAAAAGAGAATGGGGCCTGTTTTTTTTTTTTTTTTTTTTTTTTTGCTTTGTGCTTAATATCGTAGATTAAATTATTTACACCTGAATGACTTTCACATTTAAAATTATTTCTTGCTTTACGGTTTTCGAGTAGCAGGTTAAGGACATTAAAATAAGCCCAGTGACTAAGCTCGTTTCCAGTAAGCATGGACCATGGACATGTTTTGCCAATAACAATCTGCTGCACCGACATGGTTATGCCTGAGTACTTAATTATATCCTGCTTTAAAGAAATATTCAAACACATCCTTTAATGTTTTAAACTCACTGGAAGTCAAAAGCGTACCTTTCATTGCTGAAAGGCCCATCCATCCGCTAAGAACACGTTATGGACCTGCAGCAAGTCAGAAGAAGGACCGACCTTTTTAAAAACTGACTTGCGCTGTGCTCGCTTGTCTGAAAGTTATGCTCAGAGGTGTTTTGCTTTTGTTTGTGGACAGGGAAAGAGAGATACACCCAAGACGGTAGATCCGTGTCTCCGCTGGCGGTCATGGCCGTCTGTTCTTCGTTTATTATTGGCTTTATGCTGCTGTTCCTCTTCCGCAGGGCATGCCATCCAAAGAGAGGTAAGACAGTGCCCTGTTTTGATTGACTTTTCACCTAAGTAGTTGCCTAAACATCCTGTATTATCAGTCAACATGCGTTGAGACGGATTATGTCATCAGAAAGCATTAAGCCCGAATGAACGAGCTAAGAGGCCAGCATGAAGACGGTAACACTTCAGTGTAATCCTCACTACATTCCTGCCTTAGATCCTACTCGCTGAGGTTCCTCAGAAATATTTAAATAACTTGCAAATATTAGTCAAAGTAAAGGTAACCGGGGCAAAGTAACTTCTCTATTTCAGTATGTCAGGGTGTTGTTTTTATATTTCTCGTATTTTCATTTGTGAATAATTGGGTGTTGTTGTTGTTGTTGTTTTTTTCTGTCGCTTTGATATCAACAGTCCTCATGAGCATCTACAACAGGTATGGAGCCTGGAGTATTAAATGAGATCAAACAGCTACTACGTTTCAAACACAAAAATATTTTCAATAACTGCTCACTTTGTTCCCTGCAGACCATTTACAGAGCAGAAACGACCACAGCGCTCAGGTAAACAGAGAAATATGCTTACATGTAAACATGCAAACACTAAAGCCCAACATTTTATGGTATAAAGGCATTACGTCCTCTTTGTTAGACATCAGTACAGGAAGTAATTCTGGTTTTATTTAATAACCTAGCCGAAGGCTGTAAAACAGGTTTGAGACGGGAGGAAAGAGTAAAAGTAAACAAGTTTAGGAAAATTGATCTCAAGCAAACAGCAACACCAGGTTTCATGCAGGCATGGTGCAGTCCTGATAGAAAGGTGTTTGTGTTTCTGGGGATTTTGTGAGACAGATTGAACATTTGCAGATCAAAATATTTTTACATCACAAAACACGACTAGATTAAAGAAAAAAAAATGCTGCTTTTAAATGATGGTTTGATTTATTAAAGGAATAAAAGGTATCCAAACCAACCTGACTCTATGGGAAAACTACCCCCCAAACCCATGAATTGGTTGTGACACCCTTTGCGACAACAACTGCCATCAAGCATTTACGATAATTGGTAATTTTAAATCATCGTGGATGGACTTTGGCCCACCATTCTTTGCTTACATGTTTCGATAGAACCATGTTTGAGGGTTTCCAGCATTAATGGCATGGAACAGGTTTCAGCATGTCAGAGTCAAGACTTTAACTAGGCCACTCCAAAACCTTCACAATTGTTTTTCATCTATCAATGATGGACTTGGCTGCTTGCTTTGGCTCATTGTCCTGCTGCATAACACAAGTGAGCTTGTGCCTAAGGTCACTGACTGATGGCCAGGCGAGCTCCTGTAGAGATTTTCTGATAAAGAGAAGAGTTCTTCGTCCCCTCATTTGAGACAAGTATCCAGACCCAGAGGCAGCAAAGTAGTCCAAGACCATCACACCACCGACAACATGTCTGACTGTCAGGCAGGAGTGGCAGGCGAACCAAAATAACTACATGAGCGACTCAGAAAAGAACCCAGAACAACATTTAAAGCACAGCAGGCCTCATCTTCTTCGGTTAAAGTCAGTTTTCATAATATAACAACAGGAAATAAATTGAACAAAAATGGCATTAAAACAATTCTAAGGTGAAAATCACTACAAGAACACAAAACCCAGTTTCACATCTCCCTAAAAAGGCTTTCTCAAGATCCAAGGCTAATGGGACAACGGTGGTACTGAAAGGAGTCCCCTGAGACACGGCTTTCTGTCCCTTTTTAAGGCTTATAGGTGTAAGAGACTTTGATTTTCATCTTTCCTTGAATCTCTTTAGATTGGGGTATGATATGTTGCTTTTTAACATTTTTAACCTACTTCATGTTGTCACGCTAGTAGCATTTTAGTGATTTGTCGGTTCCACAGGTCCAGTTGTTATCAGGCCTGGGTGAGGCTCATGAAATTGAGATTAAAAATGTTTTTAAGTACAGTTAATTCATGATTTAACAAAGGAGGTACTTGTTCAAAGAAGCCCAGGTTTGTTTGGATAGCTTATTTCCATTGATGAATAGAATAATAAAAAAAGTGCTTTGTTTATTCTAAGACTATCTTTGTCTGGTATTAAAATTGGCTTGATGATCTGAAACATTTAAGTTTGAGCAAAAACAGAAGACATCTGCTGACCATACAGCCTGACCGTAATCCTTAGCCAAGGCTGGTCTGACATTGTTGAATGTGTATCAGCAGGTCATGAAGATGCAACAGAGGACTTTGGCATCTATGAATTTGTGTCCGTACCAGGAAAAATGGAGTCCACACAGGTAATTTGCATGTCGTGCTCTGATGACTCGTTAAAAAGGAAGCAGCAATCTTTCTCAATTACTTTCTGTTTTCCTCATGTGCGGTTATGTCATCGTTATTTTACTTTCCTTTCCCCAGGCGTCGTGCAGATCTCTCGCTCGGCTCGAGTCCGTCCAGGACATACACACCACCATCTACGATGTGATCAGGCACGTCCCAGAATCCCCCAGTGTCAGCTTGCTGAAGTAACTGTTTGCTGGGAAGTTTCGGTTGTCAGACTTGAAGACTTCTGTGTAGCTTTATTCTTGTGTTTGCTGCCCAACCGTTTTTTTGCACAAAGTATGAAGGAGACCTGTTGGGGTACGCAACCTGAACGTGCACTGTTACTGTCGAGAGCTTCAGACAGATATTTATCATTTTCTACCAGAGATTAAAGTTGGAAGAAGTGCATGTATGATCAGATTTATCATTATTGTTTTATTGTGTTTGAAAGGATGCAGTTTGTTAATGTTTTTTTTGTTTTGTTCAAGGATGAAGATGATTACAAAACAAGTTGATCTTTATATTAGGTTTAAAACCCAAAACACACATAGATAACTTCTATGAAACAGCTATTAGGAAATGAATTAACTTGCAACATGTAACAGTCCTTGATATAACCGTTCGCTTTCTGAGAAGTGTTACAATGAATGCATTTTCTTGCTTTATTGTACATATTGTACATGGAGACTTCACATATATCATTCTATTTGTGTATCTTTCTCTTATCTTTGAGGTCCTGCAGAAACCCAGAAAAGGAAAAACACGACAATGTTGCAAATGTCTGTCAGAATATGACCCATAATTATAATTTTTTTCTTTTTCAAGAGAAAAACATAAGACATGCTTTTTAAAGTTATGCCTTTTACCACTTTATATGACCATCAACAATGCTCATACTGGAATAGATGTGCATATTTTATTGGTTGAATAAAAGTGGTGTATTTTTCACATACTGAACATTCTTGCAGTGTCTCACCTACCTGTCGTTACTGAATGTAATTTATTGCTCCAGCTGAGTGGGAGCCACATTGTTCACTGAAAACAGAAATGTTTTGCCAGAGAGACATTTCCAGCTTTTGTCTATATGCAAACTAGTGAGAAAAGTAGAATATTAAAAACTGCTTTTAAAAGTGGAGCTTTTATAAAATGTTATTTTCTCTTTTCCTTTTTCTTCTTTTCCCTTTTGTACACTGTATCCTTGTAGCATACAGAGATTTTTTTAGAAAGATTGTATCTGTCATGTCTGGTGCTATCGTTTCTCTTAGGCTATAATAAGACCCAGTTTATTCCACATTGGTCACGCTGTGACAAGGCCCATATTATCGTTAAAGTTTAAAACCAGCTGAAAAAAAATCAAGAAATAAAATGGAATTTTTAATAATTTAGAGGAATCTTCAGCCTGGCAAAGATTGAGCCTGGCTTTGGGTAATCTTCCTCTGTCTTTTGATTATTATTTTCCAACTTTATTGCCATCTACTGGTATAAAATGGATGTCATAGATAGAGGCTGAGCCATATAGGGAAGCTAAAGCTAACAGATCAGTGCATCATGTCAGATGACATTGCCGTTGTCTCACATCGGATGTGATGGGGAATGCACAGATCATAGCTTTTGAAAGCAATGTGACTGCTGCCATAGTGCTCTCCACACACTCTCACAAAACATGCATATGATTTCTGTCTAAATTCAGCAGCTAAAAAAAGACTTAAATAATTTAAATGAACCCCCCCCCCCCCCCCCCCCCCCCCCCCCCCATAACCTGCAAACATAGCTGCAATGGCTTTCTCATTCGCATACAGCTACATGCAGTCTTCAGCCTGAAAAAAAAAATCTCTATAATGCATCAGGCACCGCTAAGCATGGGTGCAATTTGGAGGTGTGTGCCATTCTTTCCTTCTTCCATCTTCAAGAACGTTTTAAACATACCAAAAATGCAGTTTTGTAGCTTTGTTTCTGACAGAACTTCAGATGAAATATTAATAAGGACAGAACAATTGGAGTGGGAAAAGTTGTGTTGGAGGAGTTGGTTAAACATGTAACTTCTGGAAGCAAGGAGTACAATTTAAAATCAAATGGTCTTAGTCTGTTCTTACTACTTTAGTCAGCTTTCACCAAACCTCAGTGAATCTGTTTCCCCAGGTCTTGATTTCTTGTTCTGTTTTACTTTGTGTTTCCTGCTCACACTGAATAAAATCAAACACTTGATAACTATTGATAATTTTGACATTACTGTACAGTTTGTGTATAAATGTTTTGTACTTTATTAAAGACATATCCTTTTACTTTTCTGGGTCACTTGAAAGTCTGTTTGCATAAAACGACACAAAGCTGAAAAAAGTCACTTTTTGTTTAACAGATCTGAGGGGAAAAAAACCTGTCAGATCTTCTGTCATCTCGTACTCAGTTTCTCTGATGTTATGGATTTAATCTGTCTTCTCACAATGACATGAGCTGCATGAATTGTTACCAATCTGCAGCAGAGTGCTCGTTTCTGTCGGCATTTGGTGTGCCGGTATGCTGTGTACCTGGCGTGGTGAGGAGGCTGGCAGCGACAGATGGACGCTCCAGCATGTGGTAGAGTGCCCTCCCACCTGCTCCTGCTGACACCTTGTCACGAGTAAATAAGAGTGCCTGTGTGGTGTGTGTTTGTGCTCTCTAAAGAAAAGAGAAAACAAAATCCTTCAAGATTAGGACAACACGGCCCCCAATTTAGCAGGACTGCATAGTTTATATAATGGCAGACCCAAATGTCAGTTTTTTGGTCTGTTTAAATGAACTGTGAAGATGTAACCTCAATACACAATAAACTAATAAATACAGTTGTATATTTGAGCTGAAACATTGGGTGTTATGGCTTCTATGAGGTGGAAACACCAGTTGCTAAAAAAAAAAAAAAAACCCAACAAAAACAGCATCTACGGTACCTGCCAACTGGGGAGATCATTAACTGCAAGTCTCAACATGCTGCTCCCTTGCATGACAACAAGAAGTCTTTTTAATCATGTTCTAATTGTAGCTTCTGAACTGACCAAGTGTGTGTGTGTGCGTCTTCTTTGTGGTGGCATCTCCGGGTAGAGGCGGCCATCTGTTCCGTCTCAGTGTATGCTTTAAGGGAGGCGCCGCCTTATGGATGGCTGCCTAACAAACAACAGCAAGAGTAAATTCACCTCGGGAGAGCAGCATCACCTTCATTTGACTGGGAAATAAGCCTAAAGCTTGATTAACCAGGAACTAGCTCTCCCTGCGCCTTTGGTGCTCTGCCTCCAAGCGTCGCTCAGTAGAAGGCCTGATGGGACAATTACAACGCAGGCTGAGCTGGTCTGCATGCACCGCTTTGGTAATCATTCGGAAGATCTAATCGTTTGGCAGGGATGGAGAATCAGGGCGCTCGATTGTGGGGAAACCTGGCCTGACATGACTCCCTTTCTCATGGATGGAATGTAAATGCATCTGGCTAAACAGCACAAACTCTGGAAATCAATTGAATATGATTTAACAGGTTGGATGAAGTTTGACTCCAGTAGTCATACCCACAAAAATTGTGTCTCGTTACAATCATTACAAAAACTAAAAGAAAATTATACAAGCTTCAATTTTCTGATTGTTTTACAAATAAAAACCTAAAACAGTTTCGGCTGGCATCCGTATTCAGCACCCCTTTACTGATTTAATCGTGAATTAAGTCCTGTTCAATCCATTGACTTCAAATTTCACCTACATGAACACAGACCACACGTGTGGTCAAGAAATACAGCTATTCTATGAAGGCCTTAGAGGTGTGTTCGGAAACATTAAAGAACAAAATGTATGTGGCCCAAACTATCACAGCACATTACCCCCGAACATACCCTCCCCATGGTGGTGGTAGCATCAGGCTATGGAGACACTG